>NC_045430.1:201508419-201811449 GCF_902635505.1 Sarcophilus harrisii | reverse complement strand
ATTTAATAATGTTGGAGGATTACACTGAATTCTGTAGTGCACAGAATTGTGATATGAAGATGAATGTAGATCTATTAGCTATCAAATCAATAAGCTTTTATTTATGCTTGGTATGTGCCAAGCACTGTATAAGTATGAGGACTACAAAGAAACAAAAAATCAATTCCTTTTCTCATGAAACTCAAAATATAGGGGTATACAGCATGTAAACAAGTATGCACAAAAATGAAATATACAGAATAAGTTAGAAATAATCTCAGAGGAAAGGCCTTAGTTAAAAATGTGACTCAAACAATTTTGAACATATGGTATGCTTATGTTTATTTTATATTAACATTTATTGCTTATACAGAGAAAAATGAGAGAAACTAAATATGTTTTTTCACATTGCTATAGGAGTAATAATAGTCCATTAAAAGAAATTTGTTTGCAAAATTGTGTGATAATTTGGGGGCAGAACAAAGGACTCTTTTATATTATTGTGAAATATGCTGGCTTTTTCTTATCAAAGTACTAGCAAAGGTTTTTTCTCTTGGGGAAAGAATAATATGAAGCAAATTTACTTAATAACAAAAACTTTCTTTAAGGCATGATTTGGATTAGATGGTCACTGAAGTCTCTTCTAATTCTCAAATTTAATAATTATGAGGTTATATATTTAAAAATTTTTTTTATTAGTTTTTTTTTTCAATTTTCAAAAAGTTTTTTAAAAACTGGGTTCTCTGAATCAGTGCAAGGTCCTCAAAATCATACTCTGATTCAAAAAGATAATGTAACTGCCTTTATGAAACGAATGAAGCTATGGATAATAAATTTACAAAGCAGTATTTTAATGTTTCCCAATTTAAAAACCTGCAAATGAAATTGAAATTGAAGAAAATAAAGAACTGATTAATAACTTGGTTGGTCTACAGAAGTAATTTTCACTTTATTTTTAAAATCTAGATATTTTAAAATATGAATGGATAAGAAGCTCATTTTTTATAGAGAAATGAACTATATTTGATGTTCTTACATCTGAACAAGAATGGTTATTAAGCTTGTGATGATAAATTGAAAAAAAAAATCACTTGAACCTGTAAATTTTATCTCCCTCTCATAGAATCAATTCTTCACTTTCTTCAAGACACAGCTTAGGCACACCTTTTCAGAAAGCCTTCTCTGATCTTCTAATTGCTAGTGCCCTCCATCATAACCATCCTGTATTCAACTACTTTATATTTGTTTTGTATTAATTCTTTTTACATTTATTTTCATATGCTTGTAGAGATTACATGTTTTCTGTCTACAAAAACTTTATAGAATAGGAATTTTCATTTCTGTCACTATATTTTTAATACCTAGTACAGTACCTGACAGGTAGTAGGCACTTGAGTATTTGTTACTTGATAGATTTATTTTTGCCTGAGAGTGAACAAAGAGTTCTCTAGTTTATCAAAGTGATACAACCTTTTTATTACTGTCCATTGTATTTGTGTGAAATGTTTTTTTTTTTGCTGTAAATACCATAAAGACAAAATACTGATCTTAACTAGAGATTATTTGAATAAAATATGAACTGTGAAATTTATTTGAATAGATTATTTTTATGAAAATTATGATGAAACATCACAAATCTTAATTAAAAGTTTGGAAATCACTGCTGTAGACAATAGGAAAAGATTAAAGGATTTTGAACAAGAGAATAACAAGACAAAATCATTGTTTTAGGGAGGGAGTTGAAACCAAGGAATGAAATATTTGGAAAAAGAGGTCCTTTAGGAAATTGTTACAATATAGAAGTGCACGTATCAGTTGAGGAGAGAATGAACTTATTTTAAGTAGCACTGGGAAAAGAAAAGAAAGGTTATGAATGTGAAAAAAATTCCCTCATAAGAAAGGACAAATGTGGTGAATTCAGAAAATCTTGGGAAGATTTGTATGAATCATGCAGGAGAAACAAAATCAAAAGAAAAATTTTTATCCCATATTTCAATAAAGTAAGAAAACATAATTTCGCAACCTTCCACTATTCTGATAAATTCGGCAGCCAATTTTAACTTCAGAAGATTGATCAAGTCTTTTTTTTTTTTAATAATAGCTTTTTATTTACAAAACATATGCATGAGTAGTTTTTCAACATTGACCCTTGCAAAACCTTCTGTTCCAACTTTTCCCCTCCTTCCTCTCACTCCCTCCCCTAGATGGCAGGTAGTCCAATACATGTTAAATATGTTAAAGTATATGTTAAATGCAATAGATGTATACATATTTATACAGTTATCTTGCAGCTCAACAAAGAAAACCTGAGAAGGAAAACAAAAATGCAAGCAAACAATAAAAGAAAGAATAGAAATGCTATGTTGTGGTCCACACTCATTTCCCATAGTTCTCTCTCTGAGTGTAGCTGATTCTCTTCATTACTGAACAATTAGAACTGGTTTGGATCATCTTATTGTTGAAAAGAGCCACATCCAGATTGATGACGTCTTCTTTTAGCTTCTTAGCAAAGGGGTGAAAGAAGGACTAAAGATGCTTACTGCCAATTCTGTAAGACTTCTGGTAAAAAGTACTATGCAACTCCAGAAAAAAGATCTGGAAGAGCATGAATACTGATCAAAAATACTTTTTCTTTACTTTATTTAAAAATTTTAAAGTGACAAGTCACTTAATCCTGTTCGCCTCAGTTTCTCAATCTGTAAAGTGAACTGGAGAAGGAAATGGCAAACCACTCCATTAACTTTGCCAAGAAAACCTAAATAAGGTTATGAATGAGACATTGAAGTGGGTTGGGGTCCTTTAAGAAACTGTATTTCCTATTGATCTGTGATTCCTTTCAGATTCCTAGCCCTTCCTGGCTGAGTCATATCCTCCCTAAATGAGTTGTCTTTCCAGAATGCCAGAGCCTTTGATTTAATTACAAATCCTGGTCAAAAAGCTTCCCTTTGAATTCCAATAGGAGATCCCAACTTGTCCCTACCCCCACTGGTTCTGATCTGCTTCGGTTGTCCCAGCCCCCATTCTGACTTGCTTGGGCTGCCCAGTCCCCACTGGTTCTGATCTGCTCGGACTTCCCAACCCCCACTAAGATACCCAATATAATAAGCTTCCATCAAGGAAAATCTTTGCAGATGGACCTTGGCATCTCTCTTTACTGCCAGGACTTTCTGTCCACTGAGAACTGCATTCTCAGCACAAAACTCCATTTTCCATAGATCTGTCACTATAGAAGTCAGTCTCTGGGTAAACCGATTTCTATCCAACAATAAACTTTCATTTTGCAACTAATATTCAGGAATGAATGAATTTTTTCACTCCTAAAACCTGCAGCTGATTTAAAGGGGATTCTTAATAACTCTCTTATAGCCACTAACCTCTAGACCACCAGGAATCTAGACCACTCAAACAGCATCAACATGACTGAAATAACTCAACAATAAAAAGCAACTGAAAAGTGAATAAGGGAGGGCAAGGGAAGATAACCAGGAGGGTGAACAACTTCTAGTTAATACTTGGGATTAGCTGAATGAGACAGCATATTGACCTTGGAGAAGAAACTACACAAGGGAGATATGTATTCAGGTATTGGAAGGGTTGCTATATGAAAGCTTTGGAATTGTTCTAATCAGTCTTGGAGTACAAAACTACAAACCACAAGTGGAAGTGACCATAAAGATTTTAGAGTCAGCAAGATGGAGGTGATCTTGGAAGCCATGTCACAGGCTTTGGTTGAGGAAGAAAAAAGGAGAAGAGCAGAGAACCAAGCAAGAAACTTGAGCAATAAGCAAAGGAGAACCAAAAAGAAGTCAAAGAGGAAGAAAGAAAGCCAAGAATGCCCAATATTTTGGAAGCCAAGGGCAAAGAGATTTTAAAGCGGTCAGGAATGAAAGATATATCAATGGTATCCAGTCCTGCAAAGAATTCAAGGAAGATTGGGATTTCCTTAAGGAGAGCTCAAGATAAAAGCCCATTAAATATGGCAAGGAGGTTGTATGAGCCACCACATCTGAGCTATTGTTCTTGTTTTGCTTGTTTATTTTACTCATGTTTGAAGACAGAGGGAAAAAATCAGAGATTAGGGAGGGATTAAAGATCCTAAGAGAAAGAGAATCAACATATACTAGATCAAAAGGAGGAGACTCTTTTTTTCCCCCCAAATGCTTTATGCATTATTTCTTGAACCTGAAGCCTTGATTATAAAAGCTATCATAGCTCACCATTTCTGGAGTAGTCTACAACCTCCTTCTGAAGATACTACTAATTTGTTTTGCTTTCTTCAAAGAGACTCCAAATGACAAACTGGTATGTTGCTATTTAAATACATTTGTACCATCCATAGCTGGTGAGAAATCACCCAATACAAAGTCACAAGTGTGCTTCCTGCCTGTGCAGCTGTCTCCTTGGGTCCCTTTCTCACATATTCAGCTTGCTTGCTGCAGCCTATTCCTCTGCTTTTTTGGAAGTGTCAACTTCTTGATTTCTAATACGAGATGCTTTCCCTTCTAAGACCTCTAGAGATTTAAAACAGACTGCAATTAAATTGTCTGTCTCTCTGCAGCACTGAGTGAAGACTGATCACCTAGTAAATAAACAGATTTCAGGAAGACCTATTCATGAACTGGATGACAGCATTTGGCTGGGAATCTGGCTGTAGTCAGAGGAAAAAACTGATGTATCTTTCTCTGTTAATAAGAATTGAATTCCTATTAAATTAAGGATTTATTCTTATAAAATCAAAGATTTTAGAGAAATAAGTGATTTTCTGGAGAGGGTAGGAAATGAAGAAGATGATAAATCTGTGATTTAATCACTATAGGGACTACTTCATCCCCCAAACTACCTTTATCAATGACAATCAGCAACTTTTCTGAAATGTATAGTATTAGGAAGATATTTGGAATACCGAGAAGCTAAATATTTGTCCAGGACTACACAGACAGTATATGCCCAAATTAGAACTTGGACCAAGTTTTTTTGACTTAGAGTTCAGCTCTCTGTCCATTACACCAGGCTTCTTGTGATATCATACAGATACAAATGAATACTACATGTTCTCAGATCATTTTCACTTGTCTTTTTTTTTTTTCCAATGAGTTATCATTTATTAGCCACCTTAAAACAAGTCAAGTCCCAGATTCTTGTTTTTAGCAATCAATAATTCATCAACATATATGATGGCTTGTTGTTTCTGGTTGTTTCCTCTTGTTTTAATGCTCTTCCTTTGCCTTTCTGATTATTTAAGGAAGACAAGGATAGTATAGTGAAAAGAATCCTTGAATTGGAATCAAAACACCTGAATCAGATGTGGTCCCTCCCAGTTCTAAATCCTATGTTCCTATTCTTTCTTTAAAACCCATCTCCACTTCCATATTTTTCATGAAGACTTTCAGGACTACTTCAACCCTATATAATAATTTCCTACTCTGAACACTCACAACACATTATCTCTCCTGATTATTTGGAATTTGTAATTGATTCTATTGTGTTTTAATTGTTTTACATGCCTGTATTCTCTCTTCACTGTTAGATATAGAATTATTGAAAGTCAGAAAGACTTATTACCAACCAACCTCGTGTCTAATTAAATGAAGGGATCTGGAACAAAGGCTTGAGCTGAAGGATGATGTCTCAATTTGACACCCCCCCCCTTTTTTTATTCTTGTTTATCTTGTCTTCATTTATATGGAAGACCTAAAGGATCATGGGGAAACTGAAGACATCCAGACAACCCTGTGTGATTTTTTAGAAGACTGTCCCTGAAATCATTCATAGGAAACACAGGTTTGAAATCAGGAACTAAACAAGGAACAAAGGAATTTCTAAGTCTAAGTTAGATAAAGGCTTGGAAAAGAAGTGTTTTCACTAGTGAGCAAAAGGAGGGATGTTTAAAGGCAAGCTAATGACCTGCAAGCTCTATGTAGTTGCTGGTTGTTCCATGTTCCAAAAGAATTTGATTCCTGGAGGATAAGACAGACTAACAGAGCTAACAGACCTCCCTTTTTATGGAGAGAAAGAAATCTAGAAGTTCCCCCCCTACCCCCTACCCCGCAAGACTGATGACAACTGGGTGCGTGGGAGGCCTTTATTTCTCATGGAAAGAATTGAAATTTAAGTCTCTGGGCACCATGGTAAAAGAAAGGTGATAATGTTCACCCCTCTTACAAGGAAGAAGTATCTCAATGGAGGACTCCAGCTAAGGTCCGAAGCCAGTTGCAGAGAAAATGTCTAGAATTTTCAGCAACAATCACAAGATCAGTAGAAGCAGCATAATAACACCATCAGAAGATAGTAGCATAATGATAGATGTGGAAATATGCTTAGAAGAATTGCACATGTTTTAGCTTATATTGGATTACTTGCTGACTAGGGGAGGGGTGAAGAGAAAGAAGGGAAAAATTTGGAACACAAGGTTTTGCAAGGGTGAATGCTGAAAATTATCTTTGCATGTATTTTGAAAAATAAAAAGCTATTATGAAAAAAAAAAAAGAATCTAGCAGCACAGCAGTATTTAAGGTTTGAATTGCTCATAGTTTGTGTGTGGGTCCTGGTCACATGTATTCCCTGTACAGATGCATTTTCATATCTGTACCCCAACCACACAGATTCCCAATGAGTTTGCCTCACTATATACATTCCCAATGCATGTCTACTCTTTCCATTGCTGGTCTGTGTATTTCTGGAAGAGTATGTTCCAGGTCAATGGGGAAAATATTCTATTGATGCTCACCCCATAGACGATTTCATTAAATGCCTATTTCAGTAGAAGTCCGTGAACTATGTTGTGGAGTGACTGCAGATCCACAGAGTACTTTAAACCTGGGTAGGTAGGTTTTCTGGGGAGAAAGGGAGAGAGTGTCTACATATCAGTGGGAGTGAGTGCCGTCCCCTCCCCCCCCTCGTTGTTACAATACCTGTTAATTTGTTTTTGCATCATCTCTCAAATTTGCTCCTTTCTCTCTCTGACACTATCACGACTATAGTATGGACACTCATTATCTCATGTGTTTATTATATAATTATTTATTATAGTATGCCTGAATTATTATAGTAGCCTACAGGTGGGTCTGCTTATCTTATGTCTCCCTACTCCAAACCAAAAATCATTTAGCCACTAAAATTATTTTCCTAAATCGTAGGTCTGACCAATGCCATACACTTACTCAGTAAGCTCCAGTGGCTCCTTGTTGCCTCTAGGATCAAATAAAAAATGCTCTGTTATTCAAAGCCTTTTATTATCCAGCCTTTTCTTCTTTCCAATCTTCTTACTCCTTGCTTTCCAACATATTCTTCCATCCAGTAACACTGGCCTTCTGGCCGTTCCATGAACAAGACACTTCCATCTGCCAACTCCAGACATTTTCTCTGGCTATTTCCATTATCTGGAACCCTCTCACTCCCCTGTTCTATCTACTGACCTTCCTAACTTCCTTGAAGGCCCATTAAAATCCCACCTTCTATAAGAAAGCTTTCTTCAACTCTCTTAATTCAAGTGATTTCTCTCTATTAATTATTTCCTATTTGTCCTTTACGCAGCTTACTTTTTATATATTTGTTTACATGTTGTCTCCCTGACTAGATTATAAATTCCTTGAGGATTAGAACTGTCCTGTAATCCTTTTTGAATCCCCAGCACTTAGCACAGTGCATGGCCATTCATTGCTGTTCAGTTGTTCAGTCAAGTCTAATTCTTCATGATCCCATTTGGAGTTTTCTTGGCAAAGATATAAGAGCTATTTGCTGTTTCCTTCTCCAGCTCTTTCTACAGATGAGGAAACCAAAGCAAATAGGTTAAGTGACTTTCCTAGGCTTACACAGCTTGGAAGTATCTGAAATCAGATTTAAACTCCACTCTTCCTGACTCAGTCCTGGCACTTTATCCCCTGAGCCACTTATCTTTCCCATGCTTGGCCATACGTGCTTAATAAATGCTTATCAATGGAATGATTTGCATGTTCAAAGCTTCGATAAGCCTTAAAACCATAAGATGTTAGGAACTGAGGGTGAAATAGTAGGGGAGGAACCTTAGCAATCATCAAGTCCAACCCGTCCTTCCTAGATGAAGAGCCTGAGATGCAGAGAGGTGATATTATTTAAAAAAAAAAATTAGAGGATAAATGGCAAAGCTGCGCCTAAAATTCACACATTCAATCTCCTAGTTCAGGCTTTTTTCACCATATCCCATTGCTACCCCTTTGAATAACATTACTTGAGTCAAAATATGCTTAGCCCACATGTTTTATTCAGTTGGTAGTTAAAGCACATACTGTGGAATCCAATGTCTAGGATCCCAATGTATAAGGAATTCAGAATCTAGTAAACATATTAGCTATCTACAGCAATATGTTTGGCTTGGGAATTTCACAGAGAAGACAGCATTTAAGTCTGTCCTTGAAATATATGGAAATTTCAAAGAGTAGATAGGAAGGGAAAGTATCATATAATTTAATTTATAGCATAATTCTAGGCAAAGTAACAGAGATAAATAATCTAACCTAATTCCTCCATTTTACAGGTTATGAAACTGATCTCCAGATAGGTGACGTGACTCCTCAAAATCTCAAAGGCAGTAAATGTCAATCTCTGAGCTTCAATCCAGCTTGTCTGAGACCAAACCCAGTACTCTTTTTACTATATCACCTATAAAGACTTGAGCAAAGATATATAGGAAGGTACAGAATAGACTGGTTTATCCACATGAAAGGATTTCTATCATGGCATAGATAAGAAAGAAAAAAAAAAGCAATTTAAAGTGAGATTACATAAGAATTTGAAAACCACGCAAAGAAGTTTAGATTTTGCCCTGACAATCATAGAGGAATCATTGGAGGTTTTTAAATAAGGAAGTAACTACCATGATCAAAGCAGTATTTTAAGAAGGATTTAGAGTAGAGGAGAGATCCGGCTCACCAGCTGTCCCTTTGCTGAAGTCATGGCTGTTCCTGAGAATCAAACCTTGCCATTTCAACATTTCAGGCTAAGATTTTTTTTTTAAAGGAAAAGAGAAAAAGAAAAAAAAAAAAAAGGAGGGGGAAATGGAGAAGTACCGCAGATTGTCTGCCTTTGACATATTTATGGTGCAAAAGAGTTATTCTGGAATTCAGCAGTTACCATGGTAATGTATAATCACCAGGTCTTTACTGGAAATGTGAACAGCTGCCCTCATACTAATTATTGATCTACAAATCCTTCATTTCTTCCCCCACAGATGATTTTTCTTGCAGACAGATATATCCGAGGGAAACAGCTTCATCCTGACAAGATTCATTCCCTCACTGTAAAACACATCTGTCTGCTTGGTTGAGATGAGGGATGGGAAATAAAAACTTCAAGGGAGAGACAACTGAAATTTGTTACCAAATGTGCTGAGTTCCTGGTTCCCAAAAATAGGCTACAGTGCCCAAGCACCCTAGTCAGCTCTTCCCATGCATCATCGAGTTTAATTTCAGACTCTGGTGCATTTACGTCTTTGCCTTACATCACAATACCATGTGACCATGCTGGGGGAATGAATGTTTGCTCTATATTCTGATCTTGCAGGGTCCTTGGCTCCTTCTGTTTACCCTCAGTGTCCCTGTAAGGAAAAACCTAAGCAAAATATGTTCTAGGTCATTTCTAATTAATGCTGTTAAACTTCGAAAAAGGACAACTGAAAACTAGCAGCAAAGGACATCTTCAAAATGAGTTGATTTAAATGATCTTGAGCAGCAGTGTGGTATATTAATGAATCAATAAGCATTTACTAAGTGCCTACTCTGTGCCAAGGATTGTACAAAGCGCTGGGGATACTAAGATAAGTGAAATAGTCCCCGCTCTCAACAATGGCACTTTAATATCACCAGATTGGGCACAGAGTGATTAATACTTTGGTCTCAGCACAAAATCCCTCTACTAAATTAAAAAATGGTTACAATCTGTGATACCAGAAACAATACCCATACAAACAAAACTAAATCCTTGATGGGTATTAGAGATTAATTCAGTACTTTTTTCAAAAACTTTTTTTTAAACTTTTTTTTGGACTGCCGCATCATACTGCTGACTGATCCTGAGCTTATGGACCACTAAAACTTGTAGATCTTTTTCATACAAACCATTGTCTCCACTATTTAACACTTATACTCAACTATACAGTCCTGGTTATTGGTATTGTGTTCCATTTTATTAGCTTCCATCTGCAATATTAGCCTATTTTTAAAAAACCAACAAATAAACAATTTTTTTTTTTTTTAAAAAGAATGGTACTTCTAGTAAAAACTTACATTCTATCATAGCATAGTCGAAAGATTCCTGGTCTTGTAGTGAGTAGGGATCTGGATTAGAATCCAATACTTTCTAGTTGTATAACCATGGGTGAGTTACCTAATGTCTCTGTACCTGCTTTCTTCTCAGTTACATGGTATTAGATAATGCTTTCAGCACTCACCTCACAGGCTAATAGTGAGAGGCAAATGAAATGATATATATAAAGTGCTTTGTAACCTGTAAAGTATTAAATTAACATAACTTGTCATCATCCTTGAGGTTCCTTGCAGTTCTGACATTCTGTGAGTCCACAATTCTGCAAAACTTATATGGGTTTTTTCCCAAGAATTGAGATTTATGTTATTAATCAGAGAAATGCAAATTTAAACAACTCTGAGGGACCAGTACACACCTCTCACATTGGCTAAGATGACAGGAAGACATAATGATAACTGTTAAAAAGAATGTGGGAAAACTGGGACACTGATACATTGTTGGTGGAATTGTGAACAAATCCAGCCATTCTGGAGAACAATTTGGAACTGTGCCCAAAGGGTCATCAAACTGTGCATACTCTTTGATCCAGCAGTGTTTCTACTGGGCTTATATCCCAAAGAGATCTTAAAGAAGGGGAAAAGAACTGTATATGCAAAAATGTTTGTGGCAGCCCTGTTTGAGGTGGCCAGAAACTGGAAACTGAGGGGATGCCCATCAATTGGAGAATGGTTGGGTAAATTATAGTATATGAATGTTATGGAATATTATTTTTCTGTAAGAAATAACCAGCAGGATGAATACAGAGAGGCCTGGAGAGACTTACATGAACTGATGCTGAGTGAAATGAGCAGAACCAGGAGATCGTTACACATGGCAACAAGAAGACTATATGATGATCAATTCTGATGGATGTGGCTCTCTTCAACAATGAGAGGATTCAGGCCAGTTCCAATGATCTTGTAATGATGAGGGTCATCTGCATCAGAGAGAGGACTGTTGTGGATCACAACAGAGGATTTTCCGGTTTTTGTTATTATTTGTTTGCATTTTGTTTTCTTTCCCATTTTTTCTTTTTGATTTGATTTTTCTTATGAAGCATAATAATTGTGGAAATATGTATAGAAGAATTGCACATGTTTAACATACATTGAATTACTTGCTGTCTAGGGAAGGGAGGGAGAAAAAATTTGGAACCCAAGGTTTTGCAAGGGTGAATATTACAAATTATCTATGCATATGTTTTCCTTACCCCATTCTCTTTATGTATCCAAATCCCAGAAATACTATACCACCTCCAACCTTTACCCCCACCTTCACATCCTACCCCAAAAACATACACTGCCACAATACAATAGCAATCTATTTAGATGGCTCCATTATTGTCCTTAGCCATAGCACAGATCAAACATTTCTGTTCTTTGAATGGCAATGGATTGGACAAGAAATTATATTTCTTGTGACATTTGGTCAGCTTCAATGCCACCATGTATTGCAAGGAATAAAGTACTCAATAAGATCCATCAAATTAAGCCAATATTTCCTAGGGCTATGGAGAAATAAGGACATTGTTACACTAGTGGTAGAAGTGAAAATTGGTACATCTTCTGAGAAATAGCATGGCAATATTTTAAAATGTCATTATCTTAAAATTTTAAAGAACTGCCCATAAATTTTTATCTAATGGTCCAATTATTTGGACTATACCTAAAGAGATATGTTTGTGTGTGTGTGTGTGTGTGTGTGTGTATATGTTTACAAATATACAACAAAAGCATATATACCCAAGACATATAAGTGTATATATGTTCATATACCCACTTTATATTGTGTTGTGTGTCTATACGTAATATAAATACATATGTATATGTATGTATACACATATACAATGTATTATATTATATGTAGGTTTGAATGTGCATGTGTGTGTATGTCTGTGATCTAGACTTGTAATCTCCTTTGTGTGGGGAACTCTTGATGTGGAATCTCCATTCATAGATGGAGGTTGGCAACTCCTCTGGAACTTAACAGTCTATTGCAAGAGTTACCTAGCTAGTACATGTCAGAGACAGAATTTGCACTGTTTTTCCTGAACCTCTATCCATGATATTCAACCTCTTCTCCAATAGTACATTAAAAGGGAAAAAAAATAATCTCTCTATGGACCCATTCATATTAACTTTATTTGCAATACTCCAAATCTCCCCCAAACCCTCCAAAATAGATATATAGATATAATGCAAATATACACCCATGATTAGAAAATGGCTGAATGAATTGTAGCTTGTGAGCATGATAGAATATATATATGCTAAAGAAGATGAATAAAATGAAATGTGGCAGGACTTCTAGGAAGTAATACAGAGTGAGGAAAACAAAATTAAAATATCCTATAACCAGGTTATGACTTTGTAAAAAAAAAAAAAGCAACAAAATCTTAAAAATTAATACACAGGAAAAAAGGAGATCAGCAGGGGATATGATGGATCATAATTTCAGAGGTAGAAAGGAACTTCAGTGTCATTTAGCTCAATGCCCTCATCTTATATAATATTATAGTCATTATTTTGTTAAAATAAACATATACTTAAACCTATAAATAGCTTGGTTGTATTTTAAGGTATGGTCATTTGTTTACCTGAATGTTTTGTTAATGTTTATTAATTTTAAAATAAATTTGGAAACAATTTAATTCCAAATTTCTTGATGCTCAGTGATTTCAATATAATAGCACAAGGAAGGACAGCAAAAACTGTATTGAAAAATACTTTCAAAATTATTTATCATTTAAGAAGCATATGAAATTAAATACCAAGTAAACATGTGGAATAAGGAATAATATACATATAATATGTATATATATAAATATATTAAAAAGATATTTCAAATATGAAATGTTAGTAGAGCAAAACCAAATAAATAGAAAGAAATCATAGTGTGAACAATAGACATTTATCTTCCTTTTGGTTTTTCCTGTGTAGATAATTAAGTCAAAACCTTTTGAGTAATTATGTATCTCCTTTAAGAATCTTTACAATCATCTGAGTTTCAATATAAATCAGTGCAATATCATCACTTGCAAATAGGAACAATAGAGGACCTTACCACCTAAACGTAATCCACGATCCTCTTGTATCCCCCATAATAACAGCTAGTACTTGCATCTTTTAAGGATCATAGGTTTAGAGCTAGAAGAGACTTTATAGGTCATTAATTCCAATCCTCTCATTTTAACAGATGAAAAAACTGAGAGAGAAAGAGAGCATCACACAAATGCTAATTGTCTGAGTTAGGATTTGACCTCAGTTCTTCCTATTTTTAGGGGTAGTTAAGTGGTGCAGTGAATGGACTGCAGAGCTGGAGTTAAAACTTCTCTTCATGAGTTCAAATCTGGTCCCAGACACTTATTAGCTATGTAACACTGGCAAATCGCTTAGACCTCTTTGTCTTAGTTTCTTCGTTTATAAAGTAAGCTGTAGAAGGAAATAGCAAATTACTCCAGTATCTTTGCCAAGAAAACCTCAATGGGCTCATGAAGAGTCAGACAACTGAACAACTTCCCAAATTCAAATCAAGAATTCTATTCAACCAAAAAACCTTTTGGGAGATGCAATGTTGGAATAAATGGATAATCCACAGTTAGTATATTGGTATATGTATCTTAGATGAATATAGAAGATAGACAATGAACTGAGCTCACTAATGAATAGGATGAAGACTAAAAACCTGAACAGGGCTTTTAATTATCACAGACTTCTCCCAGAAACAAAACATCATTATTTAAAAAAAAAAAAAACACTGAAAGACTTGGGTGATCCAGTATGACTGCAGGTTATAGATCATGGCAAGCTGCAAAGAATTAAAGTTGGGAGTCATCTTTCTATTCAGAAGGTGGTTAGTATTTAATTGTTTCAGTCACTTATGACTCTTTGTTGCATTTTGGGGAGTTTTCTTAGCAAAGATACTGGAGGGGTTTGCCATTTCCTTCTCAAGCTCATTATACCAATGAGGAAACTGAGGCAAATAGGGTGAAGTGACTAGCCCAGAGTCACCCACCTAAAAGGGTCTGAAGCTAGATTTGATCTCAGGAAGATGAGTTATCTTGGCTCTGGACATAGCACTTTATCCACTGTGCTAGCTAGCTATCCTGGATGTCCTCATAAACACAAGGGAGATACCTTGTGGTTATGAATAGGCTGGAGAATTTTTATTCACAAAGAATTGCATGGATGAAGTACTGGAGACATACATAATCTAAAAAGGATGAGATGAGTCAGTGTTGTATTAAGAACAAAGGACAACTAATGAACATCCCATGTGCTCTGTTAGTATCCACACAATACTAAGAAGCTTGTACATTGGATAGACTCCCCCTTTCCCCATTAGAGATTTATGCAAGAGAACAACAGGCTAAGAAATCACAGATGACCATAATTATCCCACTGTTATAAATCCTACTGGATATGATGATTTTTAATGTATTACTGTATCTAATTTAATATGTTTACATAAATATTCATTAATAACATTGGTTTATAATTATATTTCTGAGCCTTGCCTTTCTCTTCTTTGAAGCAGTCTATGTACTATTCAAGTTGACGGCTAGTTAACTCAATACATAGATCATGGGACCTGAAGTTAGGAGAATTTGAGTTCAAATACGGCTTTAGATACTTTGTGCTTGTGTGACTCTGGACAAATCATTTTTTTGCCTTATTCCATTCAAGAAGGAAATGGCACACCACTCCAGTAACTTTGCCAAGAAAACTACAAATGAGGTCATGAACAGTTGGACATGACTGAAAAACAACTAAAACAATAAAATATACTGTTGTCCTGGGACCAATTTCTTTTCAGTAGATTTTTTCATTTCTTTCTGAAATTACATCTATATAGGTTATTAATTTCAGTATTTCATAATTTTAGTAATTGTATTCCATTTCTTTTAGATCTTCAATTTTATTGGCACAAAGAAATGTGTAATAATCTCATGTGTTTCTTGTTTCCTTTTGCCTTCATTGTAATAGCTTCATTTTTATTTTTAATTTTGGTGTGTGGATCTCCTTTTAATTAATTGTACAATTTTTTTCTCTTGTCTTTAAAAAAACTGCTCTTAGATTTATCAATTTGTTTTTTAATCTTTGTATTAATTTCTGCTGGTTTTTATGTCTAGATTTCTTTCTATATGTGAATGGTTTTTTTATTTTTGTAGACTTTTTGATTACAAATCAATTTCTTAACTTTCTTCCTTGATTTCTTATTGATATAGTCATTCAGTGCTCCAAGTTTTCCTTAAATATACTGCTTTGGCCATGTTTCATAGATTTTTATATGTAACCTCTATATTCTCATCATCTTTGATATTACCTGTTATTGTTTTTCTGAAGAGGAGAGGTAATTCGTTGTTTTCAATTACTGTATTTCAATGATTGTCAAGGGGGAAAGTTAAGTTGGTTCTCTTTTGCTCCAGAGGGAAGAGCTGGGAATACTTAGGAGGCAAGGAAGGGGAAAGATGGAGCGGGGCAAGGAGGAAGGAGTTGCAAAGAGGAAGTTTCAGGCTTGATGTCAGGAGAAACTTACCAACAATTATAGCAGTCCAAAAGTGAAATAGGTTCCCCTAATAAGGTAGTGAGTTCTCTGTCATTGGAAGTCTTTAAGGAGAAAGTGGATAATCTATTGGCAGGCAATTTGCAATAAGAGTTATTTTTCAGGTACTAGCTGAATCAAATGTCTCTAAGATCCTTTTCAGTGATGAAATTTTGTGATTCTATTGTAGTACTGTATTACCAGTACTATATTGTGAAAGGAGAGACTTGTACACTGAAGTAGACTGAGCTGAAGAGAAAAAAAACTTACTAGAAGAGTTTCTACTAGGTGTCTAGCTTGGTACTTGATTATTTCAACCTAGGAGAAGCCCAGAGGTTGGGGGGAGTACCCTGTCTCTACAATAATAATTGATTTTTACAGAGAAAAGAAGCATTTTCTACATAGCTATTAGAAATGGAATGAACACATGGCTCAGAAAGAGTGCTACCTTCCTGGCTGAGCCAATATTCTGTTGTCAATAGCTATTTGTTCTCAGAAAGCATTCTAAGAAAAGGTTAGAGGAAATAAAGTTCACTGATTAGTCAAAGCTAGGGAGTATTGGGCCATGACACAGACAATGAGCAGTGTCCCAACAAGGCAAAATGGAGAAATACACTACATTATGATTAGGCATGCAGAGGTACATTGAGGAAGTCAATCATGATAAGGGAAAGACTTGTAGGGCTTTACATTAGGGCAATGACTTCTAAAGCTTTTCTTCAGAACACTGAAGCAGTCTTCTGGAGGTGAGGAATTCAGTTTCTTTCTGTGGTAATCTGGAGATGACTCACTGTATTCATGATCTTTCATCAGATATACATGCAGCAAAATCTCATTGTCTTTCCTGTCCCATTGGGCTTTCCACCCAATGTTTCCTTTCTCCTAACACTGGAGAAGGTGTACACTTTGGATTGTACTCCGTGATACTGTTTTCCTCCCCTGCTTCAATTATTTTAAGGTTTGCAAAATATTGTCGTACCTATTGTCTTACTTTATTACAAACCTGACATGACTAAGGTAGGGTTATTATCTCATCTTATAGTTGAAGCAACTGAGATTTAAAGTTGTTAAATCTCTGCTATCTTGTCAGTCAACAACATTTATTAAGTGCCTAACACACATCAGGCACTATCCTAATGCTGAGGAAATAAAGAAGCAAAAATCGGTCCCTACTCTCAAGGAGCTCACAAGTTAACAGAGGAGATGATACACAAAAATATGTACAAAGCAAGTTACATACAGGATGAATAGGAAATAATCAAGTGAGAGAAGGCATTAAAATTAAAAAAGATTGGGGAAACTCTCCTATTAAAAAAAGGTATCTTAGTTGAGATATAAAGGAAACCAGGGAATCCATTAGGTCAAGGCTTTTTAATCTTTTTCCACTGGGGAACCCTTTTCATCTGAGAAATTTTTTTTTCCTTATGAGAGCTTACAATTTATTTGAAGAGACAGTTTTCTCAACTGTAACCTAAGAGCATTTCTCTAATTCATTTCTGAAGTGCTTTTTTTTTTCTTTTCTATATTAAATTTTTTTTTAAATTAAAGCTTTTTATTTTTCAAAACATATCCGTGGACAATTCTTCAACATTAGCCCTTGCAAAATCTTGTGTTCCAATTTTCCCTTCCTTCCCCCATGCCCTCCCCCAGATGGCAATTAGTCCAATATATGTTAAGCATAGTAGAAATATATGTTAAATCTAGTGTATACATACATATTTATATGATTATTGTGCTGCACAAGAAAAATCAAATCAAATCAGTAAAAAAAAAAAAAAGTAGCAGCAAAATAAAATGCAAGCAAATGACAATAAAAAGAGTGAAAATGCTGTTGTGAACCACATTCAGTTCCCACAATCCTCTCTCTGGATGTAGATGGCTCTCTTCATCACTGAACAATTGGAATTGGTTTGAACCATCTCACCTGAAAATTTTTTTTACGCGATCCGAGTATATATATGTATCGAATATATTTATACAGAGTATAAAATAGATATACAAATCAGACATTTACTGATAATAAATCATAATTTTTCAACCTGCAGTTTAAGAAGTTTTTCATTAGACAAAGATGAAAAATGAGAGCCTTTCAGGTATGTGGGACAGCAACCCTTACCCAAATTAAAATCAGAGACCCTCAATGTAAAAAGGAAAAAGGAATTCATTACACTCTCCCAAGAAAGGGCAACTCCCAACAGACAAAGTGTCAGTAGAGGGCTGCAAAGTGCAAACTGCAAAACACAAGATTATATAGATCTTTTTTTTTTTCCCTTTTTTGCTAAGACAATTGGAATTAAGTGACTTGCCCAGGATCACACAGATAGAAAGTGTTAAGTGTCTGAGGGCAGATTTGAACTCAGGTCCTCTTGACTTCAGGGCTGGTCCTCTATCCATTTCATCACCTAGCTGCCCCAGTGATATAGATCTTAACCAGAACCCCCACCCTCCCCTTTCTGATCTTTTCTCCCATTGGCTGGGGAATTCTAATTAATTCAAAAATAAAAGTCTTGACTATAATTTTATATTTATAGCAGTAAGAAATTCATCCTAGAAAGTTCACACCATATCTTCATATCTAAGTAGATGGTTTTAAATTCAACATTACACAAATCATTTTACTTTAAGATGCTCAATAACTAATCTATACCAAAATATGTTCAAGTATAAGCCATGTTCAAAGGGACAAAGACATAGACCAATTCTCAGAATCTCCCTACACAATGGGAACAACTTTAAAATGACTCAATACAACCAATTAAAACTCACATAAAATATAGAATATACTATCCGAATTTCTACCAAAGGACCCTATCAGAATCAACAATAATAATTTCTTCATCCTAAAAAAATGTTAATTCAACTTCCTTCAATAGAGAAGTCTCTAAAAACTTTTCTGGAAATATAAATAAGTACAACACCAATATTATTAAAATTTCTCTGAGCACAATTAATCTCCCTTCCTAATAAAAGATTCCTAATTGCCCTGGTGCAAAGTCAATTTTAGAGGTCATAAATTGTCCTTAATAGTCCTCCATAAGTCCTCCACAGATTCCTCCATAGGTCCTTTAACCCTAATGTTCTCAGCCTCCAGATGCGGTATCAGTTATCTGTAACATCTGGTAAGGTCCTTCCCAGACTTAGGTTCTTCCAGGACTTAATAAGCACCCACTCTCATGGAAGTGCAAATGCCAAAGGTGTTGTCTGAGCCAGTAATCCTTGCTTTCTAAGAGCTGAAAGTGATGAGGACACTGTCTGTATATAATTCCTTAAAAACTTATCCTTTGTTTCAAAAGAGGGTATTTCTCTTTCTGCTCCAAATAAAAGTAAATCAAATAGCATTTCATATGGGGAAAGTCCTAGATCACTTCTGGGAACAGTTCTAATTCTTTAACAAAACAATAGGCAAACATTTGGTCCAAGGCAATTTAGCCTCTAATATCAATTTAGTAATCTGTTTCTTAAGAATCTGATACATTCTTTCCACTTTCCCTGATGAGGGTATATGGCCAGATATATAGAATTGCCATTCAATTTGCAGTCCCTCTTCATTATTTTTCATGAAACCTTACAAGTAAAATCCGTTCCTTCATCAGAATCAATAGTTTCTACTAATCCATATTTACGTACAATTTGTTCCAATGCTATTTCACTAATCCCTCTTAAAGCAGCAGAGCTCAGAGGAAAGTTTTCACCCATCCTATCAAATGGTCCATATATCTTATTTTCTCCACTAGTGTCATTTCATCAAAACCTAACTTGAATATTTTGGAGCTTGGCTCTTTCCTGAGGGACACCTCTTCAATACTTTCTTATTTATCTTTAGACATATTATACACTTTTTAGATACAATTTGTTTTATAATTACACATATCCCTAAACACCAAATTTTCTTTCTTTTACATCTTTGTTAGAGGGAGAAAGCAAGACAAACTTAATTTTCAGAATGCAAATAATATCTAAATAACTTTGGACCAATTTTCACAAAATTTATACCACATATCCAGAAGGGCTGAAAAAAATGTTGAAGCACAGCTCATACAATCTTTTTTAACTTAAAATCAAATCAAATACAGATTTAGTTTCTAGTAGCAATACTTCAATATTAATGCACACGTGTTTCTAAAATCTTATATCAGAATTAACAAATTCACAATTTTAGTACATACTAGTTAACAGCAATTATCTCAAACAATTTCAGATTCATTATTCCAATTTAAACACACAGTCCCAAAATTTAAAGTGGCAGAAAACTGCCCTTTCAAGTCTCTCTATAAGGGAGAACATGCAAGAAGGGCTTTAGGAAACTGGCAGACTTTAGGATACTGGGGGAGAGGGTTAGAGAAATTTGGATTCAGATGTCTGGCTACAATGACTAGTCCACCCTCCATGTCAGAAATGTTGGGGGACCGTGTTGAAGATGATGGGCCACCATTATAAACCCCATAAGAATCCAGAGCAGCGAGGGACATCAGCCTGGCCAGGACAGATTCCACAGGCCTCTCCAAGGGAAACTCCCAGAGAGGGTATTTTTTTCTGTGAACCTCAGCTTCAGGCCCTCAGAAGGCTTTTAGTCATGTAAATTAGACCTACTTAAAAATACAATGGACTAATTTAAGTTAGCTGACTGAGAGATAATACCAAACAGGTCTCAAAACCCCCAGAATCTGCTAAAATATTTTAGCAGTTCTATAACTTTTAACTATTTCTGCAGACCCAAATTGGCCAGTTCTAAGTCCACAGAAAGGTCAGTTTTTTTTTTTCTTTTGAGTATGACAGTTAAAAACTTTCCCTATCTCAGAACTAGCCTTTCCTCTTTCTAGCTATAAGTTATTTGCATAAGTCCAATTATATAAGTCCAAACAAGACAAGGCTTTTAAATCCCAAATAGCTATATCTTTTCTTTATAATTAGGCTGAGAGAAGCACAGAAGACAAAATATAGGCTCACATATATACACAAACACAAACTGCTTTTCTAAATCAATCTTGCTTCTGTTCTTAGCCCCACCTTGGGGTGCAATCTAGGAGGGGAATTTTGGAGCCAAAGCCTTGGGAGCTGGCCAGTTGGGTATGGAATTTACACTTAGCCCTTGGGGGATGGACAGTTCCTCCATGAGCAGGCATCTGCCCAAACAAAATAACAGTATTTAATTCCTATTCATTTTCATACTTCATCCAATATTTCCTAAAGGGCTATCTTCCCTGGGGACTGGATAGGTTTTTAAAGCCAGCTACTTTAGATTGTTCCTTTCCCAAAGTTCACAGTATCTTGTCCCCTTTGATAAGAGGACTCACCCAATTTTACCAAAGGAAAATGGGAGAATCCTTACAGACTTGAACCTCTATGAGTTTCCCAATAGCAAAAGGAAAAAGGAGCCTTTTATAGACTCTAACGGCTTAAATTCCCTCAATCCCAATCCCACTCACCCAGCTGGTTCACCAGTTCTTGGCAAAGGGTAAATCCTCTTAACTATTTAGAATCTTCCCCCCCTCCCACCAGTTTGCTTTCCTTACCTGGGTTTGTGCACAACTATGCACAATTTACCTGACTGATTTCAAATTTTTCTCAGCTGGTTTATCTCCTGAGCCAAATTAGTCATGTATCTTCACCAGCCTACTTCCATTTTTGATTTCTCCAAGTGTGTCTCTTCGGGAATTTTCTCTTATCAGAGCAGAAGCCCTCTAGCCTAGTCTAAGGACCATGGGAAAATTCTCTGGAGGGCTCCTGCCCAAGGATTCGATATGGAAGAGACCCCTCACAAATATATCCTGGGATGAGCCCCCAAAACTATGTGGGTGACCCTTATCCAAAGTAAAATCAGACTCTCAAAGTAAAAATCAAAAAGGGATTGATTATGATCTTGTGAGAAAGAGCAACTCTCAACAGACAAGGTATCAGTACAGAAGTGCAAAGTGCAAAATGCAAGATTATATAGACCCTAACCAGAACCCCCCCCTTCCCCCCCATTCCCAATTCTGACATTTTCTCCCTTGGCTGGCAAGTTCTAATTTACCCAGAAACTAAATATCAGAACAGGTACTTAAATGCTAATGAAAAGGGTGTGTGTGGGAGGGGTGGGGAGGTGGGAGAGAGACAGGAGGAAAATGTTTATTTATCTAAGATAATGAACATCTACAGCTTTTAGCTATAGCTCAACTTGTTATTGCAAAGTCTCAAGTCACAATTAGGACATAGGTCAAGGCCACATTCTTAATGATGTAAACTGTCCCCCTGATCTTGGGTGGGGAAGGGAGGTCCTGAGTTAGAAATCTCAAACCCCTCTAGGAGGGACCCCTCCTTAACTTCCCCTCCCCCAAGATTTATCCCATATCACACTCGGATAAAATGCCTGGAGCACAGATGGAATATCTTGTACATGTAACAGCCAGGAGGCCAGTTTCACTGGATTGCAAGAGTACACGGCAAAGAGTAAAGTATTAAGTTCTTGGAAAGGTAGCAAAAGGAACTAGATGATAAAAGAATAACAAACTAAGGATTTTGTATTTGATCCTGGAGGTGAAACAGAGCCACTGAAGTTTACTGAGTGGGGTGTGTGTGACATGGTTGGACCTGAACTTTACAAAAATCACCCTCTATTTTTCCTGTAAAAGATGAGACAAAGTTCTCAGCTGAGAGGGTGGGAGAAGGGAAGCCATGAGAGGTTTGAGGAAGGCTGAAAATGTTGGAAGATTTTCTGTGGAGAGTGGGATAATTGTTGCTGAGAGCCATAGAGTAGGACTGACTAGCAAAAGTAAGGCCTGCTAAAACTTCTCTGGGGCCCAGTTAAGTTGATGTAACATAAATGTGTAGGGGCCTCAATCAGACCAGTGGCATGATCTTATTCAGTAACACATGTGTAGGAGCAAATGGTAGAAATGAGCCAAGTTCAGGCTTGGGTGGTCATAAGTAATGCAATAAGGGGGTTAGGAATTTAAGGAAAGTGTGGAATTTAATTAGTTCCCTGAGGGGTCAAATTAAGGAAAAAAGGAGACAGTGACTAGTGCAGGGAAGATGGCCTGGGATTTCGGGGGTCAAAGGAGTGGAGGTAATACCATGGACAAAGAGAAGGAATTGGTAAGGGAAGGCTGAGGGGGAAATGGAAAACCAAAAGATCGGTCAGTTAAGGGGAATCAGAATTCTTCAATATGAATGTAGTACATCTGAAGATAGCAAGATCAATGTTATGACCACATTTGTATGTGGCTTCAGTGGGATGGAGGAATAGGCGAAGGAAAATGAGAAGCTTAAGAAACTGAATAGTTAGGAAGTTTGAGGGACAGTCAATACTCATGTTGAAGGCTCCAGTCTGAAGGCAGGAGTTGGGGAAGAGAGGATAATTGTGAAAAATTATGTTAATCTATAGAGAAGGTGAATATGAGATGTGATATTCACATTCATCACATCATGGGAATATTTTGTTCTTACTGAAAAAAGTCTGCTTGAGCTGTACTCTTCATAACCACTCGACTTCAGTCTTAGTAGGGCACAAGCAACATTTAAATCTGACAGCTAAAAGGTTATCACATGATTCCTTGGTTACATAGATACACAAATCAAACATTTACTGATAATAAATCATAATTTTGTGACTCACACATTCAGTTATGCACCCCCACTCACAGTGTAAGAAGCTTTGCAATAGATAAAGATGAAAAAAGAGAACCTTGTAGGGATACATAGCTTATTAGTGGTTAGGATATCTGACTCTCAAAACAATTGTTTTATAGATGAAACAGAAACAAAAGAAGGGAAGGAAGCAGTTGAAAAAGAGGGAAATTGTACATTTTTCAGAAGCATTTATAAACCTAATAATCTGAAAGAAAAGATTGTATTTATTTTTATTTTTTAAGATATGGAGAGGTGAAAGGACAAGAAATAGTAATGTACTTTTGGGATAGAAAGAATGCAGAGCCATGGTCAAAGAGAGACTAATAAAAGAATCCCCCAAAGTAAAAAGGAACAAAAAAAAGACTTCATCCAGACGTGAAATAAATAGGAAAAAATGATTGGCTGCAATGAAAGATATAGTTGGCCCTCAATTAAACCAAGGAATTATGTGACCTTCTCTTAGCTGTCAGTTTTAAATGTTGTTTGTGCCCTGCCAAGACTGAAGTCAAGGGGCTATGAAGAGCACAGCTAAAACAGACTTTTTTATAGTAAGAACAAAATATTTCTATGACATGATGAATATGAATATAACATCTCACATCCACATTCTCTATAGGTTAACAATATTATGTTTAACTATTCAGCTATATCTACTGTGAATGAAGAATAATTACTAAAATCATGGACTTTTTTTTGTTTAATCTTTGATTCCTAAGTCTGCTTTCCCCACTTAAGTAAATTAAGCTTCTATTTGATTATGTTCTTAATAGGCAAAAATATATTTGGGTTTTATAGTAAACTAATAACCTCCCATAATAACTGGTTGAGATTTTGGCTATTATTACAATTTGGTAACTCATTAGGTTATTTGCTTGTGTTGTTGTCCAGTCATTTTTCAGTCATGTCCATGTCAAGTTCTTGGTGACCCCATTCGGGGTTTTCTCAACAGAGAAGCTGGAGATTTACCATATGTTTCTTCAGCTCATTTTATAGATGAGCAACAAATAAGGCAAACAAGATTAAATGACTTGCTTGTGATCACATAGCTAATGGTGTCTAAGTCAGGATTTGAACTCCTAAAGATGGAATCTTTCTGATTCCAAGTCCACCTGTGCACCTTCCTGACTTCTATGATAATCCCTTCCATGTAGGGGAGAGGGTGACAGTACCCCAGAGATATAGAAAACCTACAAACATAATATTCTCACTCTTTTTGTTGTTGTTTGCTTGCATTTTGTTTCCTTTTTCAGTTTTTTCCTTTTATCTGATTTTTTTTTTTGTGTGTATGAAGCACGATAATTGTGGAAATATATATAGAAGAATTGCACATGTTTAACATATATTGGATCAGTTGCCATGTAGGGGAAGAGGTGGGGAGAAGGGAGGGAAAAATTAGAACACAAGGTTTTATAAAGGTGAATGTTGAAAATTACCCATGTATATATTTTGAAAATAAAAAGCTTTAATTAAAAAAAAAAATCAAGTGATATTTTTTAAATTGTCAAATCTTTTTTTGACTGAACTCACCAATTGTCTTCGCTCTCATAATAACCTTATACAATAGCTGCCTCTTAATTGTATAATCTCTAGATTTCATAATATCTGCAAAGCCTTTGGCATAGTGCCTGGCACCTAGTAAGTGCTTAAAAATGTCTATTTGCCCCTTCTCCTTCCCTCACTATTCTGATTCTAAACCCTATGAATTTAAATAATAAACATGATAATAATAATAGGTACATTTATACAGTACTTTTTGGTTTGCAAAGTGTTTTACAAATATTATCTTATTTTATCCTTAGAACAGCTGGGCAGGAAATAGGTGTTATTATTATGTTGAAAATTTGTATTATTTCCCATTTTATGCTATTATTATACTATTATTCCTCATTTTATGCTATTGTTTTTCATATTATTCTATTCTTTTTCATTTTACATATGAGGAAATTTAGACAGAGACTGGGTAATTTCCCCCAAGTCACACAGTTAATAAGTACCTAAAGCTGTATTTGAACTAGATCTTTCCAATTCTAAACCCACTACTATAATCCATTAGATCAATAACTCTAGAAATGAGCCACAGCTACTTCTCCAGTCAATTCTTTCCATTGTATTGATTTCTTCTGGAGTTTATAAATTAGGAGCCATCCTTGCTCTGTTTGTATCTCCCAAGAAAAGGTCTCCTAACATTGACATAAGCAAGATAACCCAAAATTCTTAATGCAGTTTTGAACTAATAAAAGCTTACCTTAAAATTTGTACATATTATATAAGTATACACACACATATATACAAGTATTTATAATATATGCTTGTATATTTCAATGTGTATATGCACATGTATGCAAACATACACATATATGTATATGTTTACATATATATAATATACGATATTCCTGAAGTTTTAATGTAGTTTTAAGCAATTAATTTTTTATGTGCATGTATATATATATATATATTACATATATATATATATTATCACATGAGAATTTGAAATCTTATGTTTCTTGACGCCAAATTCAATAAGCAGTCTGAACCTAGGAGACCTTTTTCTCCCCTTGATGAGCCACAAGCACCTACTCAGGAGTAACCTTATTACTGGGATAAGGAGGGGGTTTGACTTTTTAACCTCAACTTTATTTGCTGATTTTGTTCTTTGGGTAATAATGCTTTTTTCCCACAGACGTTGCCTCTCTGGAGATAAAAATATGAGATGAGTGATCATCTTCTTTTACCTTAAATGATAAGTAGGTGGTAGAAAGAATCTTGTTATGGATAATTCATTATTACATTACTACAAATAAATCTCAAGTCAAATCATGTTTCCAAAACACAATACACACAAATGTTGGGATTATTATAGAGCCCAGGTAGCCTCCAAGGCACATGTATTCTTATCTCTTAATGCCAGCTAGTGTAAAGCATCTCTTGTATTATATAGTGCATTGATGAAAATGTAGTCATCCTCTGGCATTAGTTTGACATGAGTCATTTTGTGATTTCTACTTAAGACATAAACATGTCAGTTCTAAATTGGGCTGTTATACTATGATTGCAAATTGTCTTTAATTTCCATTTGGAAGGAAGGCTATCATTTTCCTCACACATATCACTGTAAGGCAAGAACTAGTTGGTGCCTTATACTCCACCCAGAACTAGAAAAGGTATTGGGGAGTTTAAGTCCTAAATGGATTAAAATCCTGTGGTTTGGCCCAAATTTTCACCAGATTTCCATTAAAAAAAATTTTTTTTTAATTTTTTAAATTAAAAAAAATTTTTTTTGGTGCTGTTACTTCTGATGTTGTGAGTAGATGGGATGTTAACAATCAGGTTTGGCTTAGACTCTGCTTTCTGGTATGGACCTATAGACTATATCACTGCTGGAGACATGGGGATGGATGTTATGAAGATGTTCTTTGCAACTGGTCAGACAAAAGTCCTCTTTGAGCCTCAGTTTTCTCATATGAAAAATGGGGACAATATGATTTACAATCTCATAAGACTACTCTAGAGAAATTAGATTATAAAGTCCACGAGGGCAGGAACTTTTTTTTTTTTTTTGTATTCTCAGGGGTTAGTACAATGTTTGGCACATAGTAGGCACTTACTAAATATTTACTGATTGACTGGTCATGTGGTATAAATAGAATACTAGAACTAGATTTAGCAGACTTTGATTCAAATGGTAGCTCCAACACCAGCAGTTTAGTCATGGACAGATTGATAAACCTAAGACTCAGTTTCTTCATCTGTAAAATGGGGATAAAATATGTACGCTCCTTACCTCATAATTTTCTTGAAAAAGTGCTCTGTAAACTTTAAAGCATTATATAGCAAAGTGGAGTTACAAGAAGTAATGTAAAATCCATCAACATGGAAATGTTTGCTCAGAAAAAAAAAAGTGGGTCAGTTGTTTTGGAATGGATGGATGAATAGATGGAAGAATCAAAAAGGATTTATTAAGCACTATAACAAGTGCTGTGGAAAAAAAGAGAAAAACCAAGACTTCCTATCTCCAAAGAGCTCATATTCTAAGGAAAGGAGCATATGGCGGATTCAGATGCAAATAAAATGAAAAGGTCCCAAGGTCCTTAGGATTCAGCTACAGAGCAGATAGTAATTTGCTCTTCCTTGTTATTTCCTAGGATAAGGTCACATCCGTTTCTGTGTTGCACTATTTATCAGTGCCAAAGGCAGCAGCCAGGTAGATTTCCACAAGGGTAAGTTCCCACGGATAAGGGACGGATGTAGGGGCTGGGCTGGAACTATGACCCATCCTATAGAGGCTGCTGCTATTCCTGTGGCTCTTGGGTTCCGTGTTTTATGCCGTCTCCATCAGGATCTGAGGGACAAGGGTGGCAATGGTTTTATTTACTTGGTGCATACTGTGCACTATTTTCTTCCTCAAGATATCTAGGTTCTTTAGCTTCAACCCTGGCTGTGGAAGGGTGAGAAATAACAGAAATGATAACCCAAATATTTCACTAGGGACCCCTGAATGTTAAAATTAACTATTTGTGGGAGTAAGTACATAAAGAAGCATGACAAAGATAAGAAAACAGGGACAGTTTTCAATATATTCTGGTAAAAAAAAAAAAAAAAACAATATCCATATCAGAGAGGTCTATCACAGTTTTGGAGAAACATGGTTTATTACCTAATATCAAAATTGCTTGTTATTACAGGGAGGTGGGAGAGGAGTGAGAGGGAGAGAATTGGGTACTCAAGATTTTTTTAAAAAGTTAAAATTGTTTTCCCATATAATAGGAAAAAATAAAATACTTGAAGGTTAAAAAAAGAAATGTGGGTTATTATATTAAATGAAATAGTGAATGTAAAAATACTTTACCAACTATAAAGCACCATATAAATGTGAACTGTTATTGAGTTCACATTTTTTTTTTTTGGTAGCTTTTTATTTACAAGATAGATGCAAGATATTTTTCGGAATTGACAATTGCAAAACCTTTTGTTCCAGTTTTTCCCCTCCTTCCCCCCACCTCCTCCCCCAAATGGCAGGTTGACCAATACATATTAAATATGTTAAAAGTATAAGTTAAATACAATATATGTATACCAGCTTTTTAGCAAGGCTTGGGCTGGTTACAAAGATAGTGGAAATTTTTTTCTCCCAGCCTAGTAAAAGAGAAAGTTAAGGTGAAATCAAGACTGAAAGGTTGATATTTTTCTCTCCTCATCAGGAGTTTTTTTTTTTTTTTTTTTTTTTTTTAAGCATCTATGGAGGAGAGAAGAGGAGACAATAAAAAGTATATGTGAGCTCTATAGAACCAGAAGCACATTGTCCATAGTAAAAACAATATTGTGCAATTATCAACTAAGATTGACTTAGCTCTTTTCATCAATACAATGATCCAAGCTCATTCCAAAGGACTCATGATTGAAAATGCTATCCACATCTAGCAAAAGAATTGCGTCTGAATGCAGATCAAAGCATACATGTTTCACTTTATTTTATTGTTTGGTGTTTTTTTTCCTTTTGTGCTGTTTCTTCTTTCACAACATGACTGTGAAAAATGTGTTTGACATGATTGCACATATATAACCAACATCAAATTACTTACTGTTTTAGGGAAATGGAAGGGGAGGGAAGAAAATTGGGAACTCAAAATTTTATTAAAAAATAATGTTAAAATTTTTCTTTACATGTAATTGGAAAAAATACTATTTAAAAGAAAAAAAATTCTAAATAGATGAAAATAAAGATATGCAACTTTGGGGGAAGGTGTTTAATCACAGGTAATCACTCCAGTGGCTGGAATCCTGAGAGAAAAACAGTCATAAAGAATAGATGGTCCTTACCTCTTCCTTCTATTTTACTTCAAGTGGGTGAGACTGGAGCCCATTCCTAATCATGTGCTTTTATTCTGTTAAAGACTGAATTTGATTGATCTAATCTTATTTCTCATAAACCATAGGTTGACCTTATCTTTATATTTTCTTATTCCTTAATAATAATAAAAAATAATAATAATAATTAGGCTTATTCCCAATATGAGGTCACAAGACAACTCTGGGAGCCTAATGTGAGTAACCCTGCTAGAAATCACCATTTTGCTTCCCTACCTCAAAGTAAAGGTTCTTACACAGAAGAAATGTCCATGGTCACACAGTTTCACATAGTAAAGGGGGTAATACTCTTTTGGATGGATAGCCTCTACAAAGCCATTTTTTAAATCCCATCAGTCCTTTAAGATTCAGTTCAAATGTTTTCTCCTCCATGAAATCTTCCCAAGTCATTGCAGTTAGAAGTAATCTCTCTCTTTCCTGAACTCCATCAGGAAATACTCTTCTGAGTTAGTTATTTTTGTAAATGTTTATCTCCTCTGCTAGAGTGTAAGCTTTTGAGGTCAGGGAATATATTTTACATTATTTTTGTATCTCTCCCAAATACCTTGGAAGCACAGTGCATATATGATAGGCCCTCGATAAATATTTCAATTAATTTTGTCTAGACCCCTGATTTTATTGGTACAAGGACCTCCTGATGTGGAAATTCCACCCACCAAAGCAGATCAACAATTGTTTGTAACTTCTTGGTTTTTTGAGTTCCCTGTGGACTTTGAGAAGTTTAGTGGTTTTTCCATGGCCACATAGCTAATATCTGACAGGACTTGAACCTGTTTTTTTTTTTTTTCTGAGATACATTATATTATGCTATTTCTAATTTGAAATGACATGTTTACTTAGAAATAAATGGAATAACTTTATAATGACATCCTGTAAAATTATCTGCATCTTGAAGGGACTGGAGGTCCTGGAATGTGCTATTATGAGTTCTTCCCATTTTCCCCATTGGAATCAGGATTGGAAAAATGAATCAAGAGGAATTGAAGGCAGGGGGGCTATACCAGATAATCTTTTGATGTCCTTCCAGCTCTCAGATCTATGATGCTGTGAAATAGGAAGTGAGAAAAGCAAAGAGATACTGGGGTCAAAGAATATTATGAGGAGAGGTTAGAGCAATACAAAGGAACAACAGGTTATTTTATAATAGATTCTGGTTAATCTCCATGAAGTGGAAATCTGACCATTTTATAATCATTCTCACAACCTGGTTGTCTTATCCTGCCTCTCAGCCCATATTCATAGGCCATGAGATCTCCAGTTACAGTGCCATGCTGTGGAATTCCAGCATAAATAATTAAATCTAAATTATGTCTGGCTAAATAAATGAGCAAAGTACATTCGGTAAGACTGAAGTCTAAGCTTCTGTAATTGCTCTTGGTTTTTTTGTGGGTTTTTTTCTTTCTCCTTAACTTATAAAGTTGCTAATGGATGTTTATAATCCCAGTCATTAGTATGCTTTAGTCAAGTTTTCTGTGACTACAAAGGGGAAAAATCTCTTCCTGTAGAAGAGGATTTATGCACTCAAATTCCATTAACACCAATTAGCATCTAAATCCCCAGACAGAGCACACAAACATCCCCAGCTTTTTCTTTAGTTAGGCCTTTTTCTGGAAATGACAATATAGCCTCCACAAGATTCTAGGCCAGAAGAGAATAGAGTACATGTTTATGGGTCAGATGGAGAATTAGGAAGCCTTCTCTCCTCTTCTTGGAACATGGATAGAACTGACTTTGTTAGGAAACTAAGTTGCCCTTAAATAAAAGACTCTACCTTCAATTCTGGTTTCTCCTTTTTTTTTTTAGCTTGTTTTTTCAATTAATGAGCATTTTTCTCCTTCTCCCTTCCTTTCCCCCCTTATTAAAAAAAATCTCAAATCCTTCTTAACAAATATTAATAGTCAAGCAAAACAAATTTCCAAACTGGCCACATCCAAGAAAAAAAAGAATTGCATCTTTTCCACTTTCCAATGATTAAAGGGCATCAGACAAAAGCTTTCTTAAAACCAGGAAGACCTCTTTTCAAGTACCATCTTTGATCCATTAGTGAGCCCAGGAAATCACTTAATTTCAGTGTTCTAACAATGTAAGTTGCAGAAGGAGTTTCTTCCCCTGGATGTTCTCTATACTGAAGGTGGCAAACATACAGCCTGCAGGCCACATGTGGCCCATAACACTCCTGAGTGCTATCAGAATTGATGAAAATATAATTGGGAAATAGTTAACAAAATAAATAAAAACACAACAAAACATAGATAATGTGAATGCCTGGGTTTCTAAGTCAATAAACTACCTGCAGGGACAGCGAGGGGATACAGTGAATAGAGCTCCAGTCAAAAATCTGAATTCAAATTTGACCTCAGACATTTATTGAGCTGTGTTATCCTGGGAAAGTTATATTTAACCTCTATTTGACTCAGTTCCTCATCTATAAATTGGGGTCACATTGAGAAGGAAATGGCAAACCATTCTGATATCTTTGTCAAGAAAACATCAAATGGGATCACGAAGAGCCAAATATGACTAAAAATTAACAGTACAGTTTAGGGGACCCCTATTTCTATTTGAGTCTGATACTGTTGGGGGAGCAGCTTCTAGGAGAAATACAGAAGTATTTCTAAGGCCCCTGGACTTTAAGGAGTGCCATTGTTCTAATAATCTGTCAATGATCCTAAAGTCTCTTGGCTTTAGGAATACTATAGTACAGTCCTAGACACTTTGCTGACTGCCAGATGACAATCTGTTGGTCAGGGATAATAGGGTTTCTGAAACAAATGGTCAGGTGCATACCAGACTACTTCTTAATCCCATCTCTGAACCATAAATTTCAATATTGAGGTTTATAGCAGACCACTCCTCAGTTCTACCTCAAAGCCATAAAATTAGCTTATCAGTGACAGGAAGAACCAGAGCTCTCTGTCTTTTCCTATAAATTTATTTTCTTGCTCCTGGTTCTTTGATAAATCCTTTTGGGACTTAGTCCCTTTCAATTGGTATTACAATTATAATAAACTTTGTCCTTTGACTTGGAAATGGATTCAAGCCTGCAAATTCTTTTGAGATACCTCTAGATAAGGTCTACAACCCTAACCTTTCGGGTTTTTTTTTTTTTTTTTTTAGAACCTCAACAATATCCTTACTCTATAGCACTAAAATCATAAGTCTAGTTCCTATCTTCTTTCTTTTTCTTTTTTTTTTTTTTTTGGTGAGGCAATGGGATTAAGGTCAAGATCACACAGCTTAAGTGTCTGAGGCCATATTTGAACTCAGGTCCTTCTGTCTCTTGGGCCAATGCTACTCCCTATCTTTAAACACTTTGGAATAGAAATTTGGTCTTTTTTTGCCTTCTGAAAGAGGCAATCCACATAATAGAGGATAGGTGGGTCATTAGGAATCCAAGATCAAATTTATTATAATGGGAGGAAGTTGGGGGTCAGAATAGAACTGATAAGTAAATTATCATTACTTAGCTCGGTCACAAATTCCATTTGTCACGGTTTAATTACGTTTGGCTTTTTCATTTTCAACTAGTTTTATTTCCAAACTGCACAGCCACCTTTTTAGCCCTTGGTCTTAATGAAACTGGAGCCTTTATTGTTGACCTCCAGGCCCAGCTTCTCAGAAACTTTGGACCCTCAACCTCCCAAGTCATTTTAACATTGAGATTGTTCCTTATTATGGCTCCTAGATTCTGTGCTAAGAAACCCTTGAACTCTATTTCTTGAGACCATAAGACCAGTTTCACAAAAGGTATCTTTCCTTCTCCCTGCCCCCTAATTCTAGCCTGCTTTTATCTTAATCAGAGTTGTCATTACAACTCTAGCACCCAGACAAGTCAGACAAAAAATGCTTGGGGCAAATAGAACCGAAGCCAGTTCCAGCAGGTGTGGGTGTGAGTAGGAGGTCTGGGGAGAGAGAAGGTGGATGCTTCCAAGGCTGCAGCAGGGAGAAACCCACTCCAGCAAATTATTATTATTTTTTTTTTTTGAGGCAGTAACAGCTTGAACAGTTTTATTTATAATAATAGCTAATATTTATGATGCATTTACTTTCATTGTTTCTTTTTTTTTTTTTTAATAGCCTTTTATTTACAGGATATATACATGGGTAACTTTACAGCATTAACAATTGCCAAACCCTCTTGTTCCAATTTTTCACCTCTTACCCCCCCACCCCCTCCCCTAGATGGCAGGATGACCAGTAGATGTTAAATATATTAAAATATAAATTAGATACACAATAAGTATACATGACCAAAATGTTATTTTGCTGTACAAAAAGAATCAGACTCTGAAATATTGTACAATTAGCTTGTGAAGGAAATCAAAAATGCAGGTGTGCATAAATATAGGCAGTGGGAATTCAATGTAATGGTTTTTAGTCATCTCCCAGAGTTCTTTTTCTGGGCATAGCTAGTTCAGTTCATTACTGCTCCATTAGAAATGATTTGGTTGATCTCGTTGCTGAGGATGGCCTGGTCCATCAGAACTGGTCATCATCTAGTATTGTTGTTGAAGTATATAATGATCTCCTGGTCCTGCTCATTTCACTCAGCATCAGTTCGTGTAAGTCTCTCCAGGCCTTTCTGAAATCATCCTGTTGGTCATTTCTTACAGAACAGTAATATTCCATAATTTTCATATACCACAATTTATTCAGCCATTCTCCAACTGATGGACATCCATTCAGTTTCCAGTTTTTAGCCACTACAAAAAGGGCTGCCACAAACATTCGTGCACATACAGGTCCCTTTCCCTTCTTTATAATCTCTTTGGGATATAATCCCAGTAGTAATACTGCTGGATCAAAGGGTATGCACAGTTTGATAACTTTTTGAGCATAGTTCCAAACTACTCTCCAAAATGGTTGGATTCGTTCACAACTCCACCAACAATGCATCAATGTCCCAGTTTTCCCGCATCCCCTCCAACAATCATCATTATTTTTTCCTGTCATCTTAGCCAATCTGACAGGTATGTAGTGGTATCTTAGAGTTGTCTTAATTCAGCAAATTATTTTAAATAATATTTTTTGTTGACTAATTGCTAAGTGTTTGTTTCAAGGCTACTGAAGGACTGCAAGTAATATTACTGCCCTTAAAATAGATGCCCTGAAGCAAAGCATCATTGCTGTGTCTTAGTTGTGCAGTTTACTTTAATTTTTTTTAAGATAATTACTTTAATCCCTTTCTCTTGCTTTTAGGAAGAACCTAATTTCCTATTTTCTAGTTCTTCAGATACCAATTTATCTTTTTGTAGTTTTCCTCTCTCCCTTCCTAGATCATTAATTAAATAAAACTCCCTAGAACTAAGAGTATGCTGGTAAATGTTTAACAACCGATCCCTGAAAATATGCAGACTTTGAAGTTTGAGCTTCATCATTAACATTGTCTTTATTAGTTTCTTAATTCTGAAAATTTACAAAACAATCAATCAAGCTCTAACTTGAAGTTGTCTCTGATTTCTAAAGCAAAAACGCTTACTCTGAAATTTCTTCCAAGCTCTTCCAAGTCGGTACAAGTTGACTCCAGCACACTCCTGCTTCAAATCTGTATATCTATGTATTTATATATGCACATATGTATATGTGTATATATCCGGGTCCTAGGCACTGTTCTATTTAAAATAGAACTTTAAAAATATTATCTTACTTGAACCTCACAACAATGCTAGGAGGTAAGTGGGATTATTATTCACATTTTACAGTTGGGGAAAGTGAGACAGACAGCAATTAAATTTAGCATCATATAGTTTTGTTCTGCAGAAGAAAGGCTGCAAACTTAGAATGGAAAGGAGACAGCATTTAATCACTGGCTTTTCATCTAGAAAATAATTATAACTAGGCCAAAATGCTATTTTTATTATAGTGGTGAGGGATCTCACCACATATGACAGTGGAGAAGCTAATCATTCTTTCTGTGCTTCATCTTTGGATTAGGTGATTTCAAAAGTACTTTTCGGGGTCTAAATTGTAAGATCTCAACCACCTCTCCTCACATTAATCATATCTAATGCTTATTCAGTCTTGCAACATTTGATACAGTTCACCAGACATCCAATCCATGGCTACACTCTCCCACGGGTAGTGACTAATGAGGAGGACTCATCTCTTTGCCAAGAGGAAGATACCCAGGTTATAGCCTCTCTATCTCTAGCTACCATAACACTACCCAAATGGACCACTTTATTCATCTTATAAAAGGGATGAGCAAGAGTCTTTAACCTAGTCTAGTGATAGATTTCAGTGAACTTGTTTTTTCAATAGTATTCTATTTTCCCCAAATACATGTAAAGGTAGTTTTCAATATTCATTTTTGTAAGACTTTCTGTTCCAAATTTTTCTCCCTTCTTCCCTTACCTCCTCCCTCCCAAAACAGCGATATGGGTTAAATATGTGCAATTCTTTTAAACATATTTCCATATTTGTTATGTTGTGCAAGAAAAATCAGACCAAAAGAGGGAAAAAAAAATGAGAAAGAAAAAACACAAAAAGATGAAAATACTATGCTTCAATCCACATTCAGTCTTCATGGTTTTCTCTCTGGATGTGGATGGCATTTTCCATCCCAAATCTCTTGAAATTGTCTGGAACCACTGCATTGTTGAGAAGACCCAAGTCTACCACAGTTGATCATCACATATTCCCACTGTTACTATGTACAATGTTCTGCTAGTTCTGTTCATCTCACTCAGCATCAGTTCATATTAAGTCTCTTCAGGTTTTTCTGAAATTAACCTACTCATCATTTCTTATAGAACAATAATATTCCATTATAAGCCATTCCCAAACTGTTGGACATTCACTCAATTTTTGATTCCTTGCCACTACAAAAAGAGTTGCTACATTTTTGCACATATAGCTAACTTGTTTTTTTAAGAAAAATTTTGATAACTGAATTTTGATACAATTTTGAAAACTGAATTTCAATACAATACCATCCTCCATAACCCTATCTATTTTATTTTATGCAGTCAAAAACATTATTCTGAAAAGGGGTCCAGAAATAGAGCATTGGGCCTTGGGCCTAGAGTCAGAAAGACCCAAGTTCAAATGGGCAAATAAGTTAGTTGCTATCTGCCTCACTTTCCTCAACTGTAAAGTGGGAATAATAACACCATCTATCTCCCAGAATTGTTGTGAGATTCAAATGATATAATATTTTAAAAATACATAGCACAGTATCTAGAACCCAGTAGACATTTAATAAATGCTTGTTTCCTTCCTTCCTTCCATTAACTTCATGTGACTGCCAAAAAGGTTAAGAACTTCTGAGTTAGAGAAAGAATTAGAAGGTAAATTTTATTTCCCAACCATGGGGTCTATAGTTACCATATATTTCCTTAATCTTGGCTAGATCAGGAACTCACTGACATCACTTCTTAGATAATAAGAGCTTTCTGCTGAGGTTGGAGAATGCTAGAAGGCACGTTTTGCATTTTCCCAGAGGATTCTAGTCATTCACAATGACTTGGTATAGTGGGAACTGGGCTTTCTTGCTTCATTGACATGGCCCCCTCCTACCAGGATACCATTACTTAAAGTCTTAAAATCACAGAATCAGAGGATTGTTTAATTTCAGAGTTGAAGGAAATGTGGAAGATAATCTTTTTCAATTCCTCACTTAAACATGAATTCCATCTACAACATACTGACTTGCCCAATTGGGTTCCTACAGAGAGTCCATGTAGCCTAACCCAGTGCCCTTTCCATCACAGCATGCTATTTCTACAGCAATTTTCACATGTTAAATTTGAGATATACATTGAGTTATTCCTTTGGTGGTGACAGATCTGAATATATATCTATAATCTGATTAATGACTTCCATTTATATGGAACTGCATGGGTAGCAGACCACCTTACTTACATTATCTCATTTGATTCTTAAAACAATTCTGTGTGGTAGGTCCAATGATTATCCACGTTTTGCAGATCAGAAAACTGAGAGTGACTGAGGTTAAATTAACAAGTGTCAAACTCAGGCTTTCCTGAGAGGGTTTTTTCCTGCTACCCAAACTGCCTTTCTGCAATCCTGTTTGAGACCAGGCAAGGTGGTCCAGGTTAAGTGGACAGCATGGGACTCTGAAGGAGACAATGCTACTGCCCTGGGTTCATCATTCAAGCTGAGCACAAGGGAGCCAGCACATAGTGCTCTACCTCAGGGGCCACCATCAGCCCTAACCACAGCTCAGAGAAAGAGCCCCCACTGAACCCGGGGCTGGGGCCATTGGTCCAAGAAGATATTCTAATCCCTCCATCACTTAAGCACTTGGGGGAAAAGCAAGTGAGAAGAGGCAGACCTGTGATCTTTATCACACAGAGAGCTTTCAAACAGGAAATAGTACCATTGATTCGGATCAGCAATTCTTTCTAGTATGCAATATTAATTGCCTAGATAGACTGAGAGGTAAGTGCCTTCCTCACAATCCTGCACACATTACATCATACACATGTTTCTATATATACGTACATGTATATATACATGCATACACACAAGCATATGTATATACACACCCCCCCACATATATATATATATATAAATTAAAGTCCATGGGTATATACATAAACACATACACACATATGTGTCAACTAAGTGGTTTAGTGGACAGAACACAAGCCTGAGTCAGAAAGACTTATCTGGGCAAGTCACTTAGCCCTGTTTTTCTCAGTTCTTATCTGTAAAATGATCTGAGAAGGAAATGGCACTCTAGTATCTTAGCCAAGAAAATCACAAATGGGGCACAAAGAGTCTGACATGATTAAAATAACTGAACAATGAGAGAGACAGAGACAGAGAGACACAAGACACACGACACACAGAGACAGAAACAGAGACAGAAATTCAGAGAGACAGAGAGACAGAGACAGAGAGAGACAGAGACAGAGAGAAAGACAGACAGAGAGAGAGAGAGAGAGAGAGAGAAAGAGACAGAGACAGAGACAGGAGACAGAGTCAGAGAGATATATATAGAGAGAAACAAAGAGAGACAGAGACTGAGACACACATACAGAGACAAAAACAGAGATAGAAATGGAGAGAGAGACAGAGACAGACAAAGAGAGACAGAGAGACACAAGACACACACAGAGAGACAAAAATGGAGAAAGGGAGAAAGACAGAGACAGAGACAGAGATAGAGAGAAACAAAGAGAGAGACAAACATACAGAGACACAAGACAAACACACAGAGACAGAAACAGAGACAGAAATGGAGAGAGACAGAGACAGTCAGAGAGAGACAGATATATAGAGAGAAACAAAGAGAGACAGACAGAGACAGCAACAGAAATGGAGAGAGAGACAGAGAGACACAAGACACACACACAGAGATAGAACTGGAGAGAGGGAGAGAGACAGAGACAGAGTGACAGAGAGAGAGAGAAACAAAAAGAGAGACAAACAGACAGAGACACAAGACACACACAGAGAAACAGAAATGCAGAGAGAGAGAGAGAAAGAGAGAGAGAGAGAGAGAGAGAGAGAGAGAGAGAAAGAGAGAAAACACTTGCACTCAGGTCTTCTTGACCATGCTATGTTCCCACACTTGCAAGGAAACAGCTATCAATAATTTTGAAGTAACTCTAGTCTTGGGGAAGGGACATAGATATTGAAATAGATATTGTAGGGGAGAGGAATTATTATAACAAAGAAGACAACTATGCACTAGAGACTGAGGGTGGAATATTTGTGGGAACTCAGAAACAGTCATACAACATAAATTTAGTAGAATCTCAGTGTGTATGTGTCTTCCTTGATGCTGACATAATCCACACATAGAAGATTGTTTTTATGTATTATATCTAGTCTAAGTTTTTAGGGAAGTTACATAATTTCTCTATACCTTTTCCATTAGTTCATAAGAACCTTCATTGTTATTTTGTATCCTCAAAATTTAGCACAGGGCTCAGAACATAGTAGCACTTAATGAATACTTGTTTGATATACCTCAGTTTCTTCATCTGCAAAATGGAGATTTGCTTAGCTCCTAGGATTGATACTAAGATTAAATGAAATAAAGTATGTCAAAGTACTGTGCACATTGAAATGGAGATTAAAAAATATATACTGCCATGCTATTTCTTGGTTTTCCAAGTAGATTGCAAGATCCTTAAGAATGGGAGCCCAAACTTATACTTTGTATTAGAAATTAATTATTATTTAATTAATTAGAAGGGATTCATCAAAGGATCATGACTATAAATTCTACTTTGCTATGGAGCTTTTAGCTAAATGTCAGGCCTGAATTTCCTCATCAGATGAAATGAATTAGGGACCACTGAGAAAACACCCTTTCCCCAAATCCTCCTTAATTCTTTTCAGTGTTTCTTTTTTCCTTTTCTTCTTTCTTTCTTTCTTTCTTTCTTTCTTTCTTTCTTTCTTTCTTTCTTTCTTTCTTTCTTTCTTTCTTTCTTTTCTTTTTCTTTCTTTCTTCCTTTCTTCCTTTCTTCCTTTCTTTCTTCCTTCCTTCCTTTCTTTCTTTCTCTCTCTTTCTTTCTTTCTATTTTCTTTCTTTCTTTCTTCCTTTTTTCTTTCTTTCTTTTTCTTTCTTTCTTCCTTTCTTCCCTAAAATTCAACCTCCTCCTTTCCCAGAGACAATCAAGAGCTTTACAATTTATACAGAATTCAGGATTTTGCTAAAGTTATTATTAATTATTTCCATCTCTCTGTGAATGAAGAATTCTGGAATAGATTTGGGGTTTTTTTTAGGTGGAGAGGCTATGAGAGAGAATGAGCATCAGGGCCCTTGAACTCTGAAAGAGGGGAGGAAATCCTACCAAGTAAAAGCAGCATGTTATACAAAACCACAGAGCTTATTATGGGGCATAATACTCAAAAACTTTGTCCGTGATACATTTAAAAAAACAGAACCTAATAAAATGAGTTCAGTTTTATATATGTTAAATAGTTAAGGAATAAAGATATACTATGATAAAATGGTCAGCTACTTAGTCTAGGCCCTAAGCAACAGGAAGAGGACTGTGATGTAAAGGGAAAAAACTGGGGTGGGAGTGGGCTTGAGGGTGGGGTTAGACCAGATTCCCCTACACCCACAGTTCTTCTTGCTACTCTACCTTGAGAAAGACCTGAAATTTGTTTGTGGAGGCAGGCACTGGGCATTTGAAAGGTGGTAGTTTGTGAGTAACTATGAAGTAGTACAGTTTTTTGCATTTTCACTGTTTCTAGGGGAAGAAATTGAGCAGCTAGTCAAAATTTGAGTTCTTCTCCAAATGTTCCCTAATTTATGTCTCCTGTGAACAAATTTGTATTTTCAAAACGTGTTAGTAGAAGTGATTATGTCCTCACATACCATCTGGGGGCAGTAGAGAAGAATGGAACAGAAGCATGGAGAATTCTATAAAAATTAATTTCCCAAATTTGGAGACAGGGTCCTAACACATTATTTCAGATAAAAAGAATTTAGCATTCATAGGATGCTCTTTGTGGAAACTATCTTGGGCGTCGGTCCACTTTACAACAGAGGTATGCTTGTAAATATTTAACAACAGGCTCACTAAAAAAACAGGTATTGAAACATATTTTTAAATTTAATCTGCCTTATTAACATTTCCTCATCACTTTCTTAAGTCTAGACAATCAAGAAAACAATAAACTAAGCCCCGATTTATAGTGTTGTAAATTTCTGGGGTACACATACTCACTTTGAAAATTTAACAACTAGTTCTCTTTAGTTGGTTTGAGCTGGCTCTAGCACACTCTAAACTATGAGATAGTTTATAAATGTGATAATAATGAGATAGGGTGTCTCTGAAAGATCAGTTTGCTAAAGCAGAAAGGACACTGGATTTAGTCAGAAGACCTACATTTCATTTCCAGCTTTGCTGCTTACTATCTTTTCAAACCTGAGAAAATCTGTTTCCTTCTTTGAAAGTCAATTGCCTCATCTGTGAAAGGAGATTATTGGACCAGAAGAATTACCCATCTCTCAAGCTGGTGAATTTAAGGTATTTCCCTAAACAAGAAGAATAAACCATTAAAAATAAACTAAAACAAAAACAAAACAAAACAAAAAACTCAAGAAGAATAAACCATCAAAACCAACATGAAATACATTGTCATTTAATTCTCTATAACATGTCTGTCCAGAGGCAATGATGTAGGTCAGAAACTTTTGGTGACTGGTAACGAATCTTGAAAAGGGAGAATTCTAAAACAAAAATACAAAAGTGATTGTCCAGTATAGGCCAATGGTGATGGGAAGACAAAATCTTTGATTGAAGCAAGCAGAGGGTACCAGAAAGATTCCTTATTTAGTAAATCAGGGACAATCCATCAAGCTCTGTCACCACCTGGGTGAAATGTCTAAAAGATGATTAAAACTCCTTCTGCTGTGATTCTCTTCTCACCAAGCAACCTTTTAATGACTAATTCTGTTTCTTAGATATCTTGTTGCTTGGAAGAGCTTCCCTAAATAGCAGACATGAGTATTCTGGTTACTAGAGAGGTATGATCCTCCTTGTGAATCAATCCAGGTCACCTCTACTAACACTGAGTGGTTCCCCAAAATCTGTTCTAGACTCTCTTCTCCCTCTATACCATCTCATATGGCCATCTCACCAGCGACCACGGATTCAAAGATCACCTCTATGCATATGATTCCCAAATCTATATACTCTTCTGACCTCTAGAACTCAAACCAAATGTCCCATAGATATCTCAAACTCAAAATGTCCATTACAGAACTCATTGATTTTTTCCCAAACCTTTCTTTCTTCTAAACTTTTCTGTCTCCCCTATAGAAAGCAACACCATTATTCTAATCCCCCAGGTATGTAAACTTAGTGTTATCCTTCATTCCTCCCTCAGTCTCACCCTATATGTATAATCTGTTGCCAAATCTTATTTCTCTCTTCTATATTTTTTCTTATCCCTATTCACTCAGGTATAGAAGCTCTTTACTTCATACCTGCACTTTTGCTTTCTGGTTGATTTCCCTGCCTTAAGTGCTTCTCCCGATTCAATTAACCCTCCATAAGTGACTAAAGAGCATATCTAACCATGTCACCATCAGTCCCATTCAAGAAACTCCAGTGGGTTCTTCATTACTCCTAGAATCCACTATAGAACACTATTTAGGATTTAAAGCCCTTCACAACTTGGCATTTTCCAACTTTTCCAGTTCTCTCTACATATTCTGCAATGCAGTTACATTGGTCTCTTTATCTCTTGCACAAAATATTCCATCTCCTAACTATGCAGTTTCACTGTCTCCTATGCCTAAAATCTCTTCTCATCTCATCTTGTCATTTTTCTAAAGTCCCTCAAGACTCAATTCAAATCCCACTTTCTGTAAAAGCCTTCTCCCATCCCCCCTCCACTACTGTTAGCAGTGCCTTCTAAATAATCCTGTATTATCATAATATATTTTATATATGTTAATTGGGATGTTGTTTTCCCTATTAAAATGCTCTTCAAAGCAGAGATCATGACTTTTTGCCTTTCTTTGCATTCCAATCCTTAGCAAGGTACCTGGCACATAGTATTTAATAAATGCATATTGTCTAGCTAATAAAATAACATTCTCACTTATCAGTTTCTTATGGTCTTGGCTAGTTTGACTCATTTCCTTAGAGGTTGATCAGCAGGCCCCTGGCAAAAATAATAAAATTAAGTCATTTTCGGAACCTGAAAAGCTCAAGAACTGACACTGGGCTCATGGCAACTCTCTCAAGTTTCAGATGCCCCTCAAAACTCTTCCTGAAACTACATTTCTGAGTTGAAGATAGCTTTGTCTGCTTTGCAATTTTTCTGAATAAAAATTATATTATGTACTTCAGAAAAAGTGGACATTGTTACATGTAGTGTGGTAGTGGGGCAAAGGACACTGGACTTTGACTAAGGACCTGATTCTACCATCTATTTTTTGTGTAACCTTAGATAAATCACTTCTCTGTGCCTCAGTTTTTTTTGTTTATAAAACCAGGGGTTGCACTAGATGATCTCTAAGGCTTCTTGCAGTTCTAAATCAATAATCTTTCACCAGAAATTACTCCCTTCATCTTATGAAAAATGTTTCCCAAAAAATCTTCCAAATAAATAGCACTTTGCTCCCATCTAAGTATTTTGTAGTAGAAAGAATACTGGTTTTGGAGTTAGAAAACCTGGGCTTTCATGGGCAGTTTTGGGAAAATCATGTCACTTGTATGTGTCTCAGTTTCTTTGTCTGTCAAAATAAATGCAGGATTAAAGTCTCCTCCAATTCTAGATTCTATGATTCTATGATTCTATGAACTAGGACCCGAGTGGGACAAGTTCCAAGAGAGATGGAAAATAGTTTCTCTAATAGGTCATCTAGAATCCCCTGAAGTGACCTTTGTAAATGTCGATTGTGCATTTCTGGATTTAAAAGGGTAAAAAAGCAAAGGGCAAAAATGTAGAAGAGAATGAGTGTGAGTAAACTTTCCAAAGGTTTGGACCCTTCCCCCTCTGCCCCACCCCTACCTTCCCTCGATCTTCCAATTCTTCCCCCCTTCCTCAGCAGTGTTAGAGGAAGGATCCTTCTTCATAATCTCAAGGTAAACCATGAGAGCTTTCAATATAAATCCCTGTTTGGAAAGTACTCCACTTACTCTCATCCTCATCGACCTCATGCAACATAATTATGCTGAAAGCTATTTTAGGAGCTTTTTGCCAAATGTCTTTTGACCCAAATGACAGAAATAGATCTGTCCACTGCCATTGTGCTCTGTTTGCAAGCAAATCCTTGGACTGAGAATCTTAGCTGGGCCATTTTGTGGCATGGAATAGATAAAGATTGATTATTGTACAGAGGGACAAAGATACACAGGTGGAAGGATACTTTGGTAATTCCGGGTACTAGGTTTTCCCAAACACAGTTTTCAAGGGTAAATTTGGAGAACTATAAAATTTGCTTTGAGAGCCAAGACAGTAGCAGTTCCTCTAATGCAAAGGTGAAGCTCTCCTCCCCCATTCTAGAAAATTTGCAGGGGTCCTCAAACTACGGCCGCAGGCCAGATGCAGCATCTGAGAACATTTATCCCCCTCACCCACAACTAGGAAGTTTCTTTATTTAAAGGCCCACAAAACAAAGTTTTTGTTTTTACTATAGTTCGGCCCTCCAACGGTCTGAGCGACAGTGAGCTGGCCCCCTATTTAAAAAGTTTGAGGATCCCTGGAAGGTTTCACCCCCCCCCCTTACCCCCCCCCCCCCACACACACACTTAAAATGCTGGAATAATACTGGTCCAGAGCCTTGGAACACCACTACTGAGAGGTAGTGTACAATCCCTGGAGTAGTGTGCATAAATGTAGTATTTTTGTAAATCCTTGAGGAATTAGAATAACTGAAAATCATAGCCCAGACTACTAGATCTGGTGACCACTAGATGAGGGAGGGCAGCCCCTTGGGGAAAGCTGCCAGGATTCAAGGCAAAAGGCAACAGCTCTACCCAACTCTTTCAACACTGCTAAGTAAAACTCCAGAGTAATTTGTATTATCTAAGTACTAGCTGCCAGGGACCACTAACAGGAGTCTAAAGGAATATATCTACTTCAATCTAAAGGAAAAGAAGAAAGTAAATAAAGACTTTGGCCTAAGGAAACTTTTCTGTGCTGGCTGGGTATGGTTATGAGCTTGACTAATAAAAGAGTAAAATAATCCTAGGTATGGACAATGGAGGAAGGGGGGGGGGGGTGAACATTCATGGGTGAATGTACAGGTGATATAGATCACCAAAAGCACTATATCAAGTGACAAACATACCACCTTCTAGCCCACAGCACTCCAGTGTTCTATCTGAACCAGTTTTAAATGTAATTGTAAAATATTTTTAAAAATATAATAAAATAGAGATGTTTAATATATGATTTTCTAAGTCAACAGGGGCCTACAGGGATCCTTATGTACAGTTTAGTGGCCTTATTTCTATTTAAATTTGGCACCATATGTAGTACATAATCTGAAAAAAATTATTCATAAAAATGTTAAAAGTTCAATTCAATTCAATAAACATTTATTGAGTCCTGCCGTGTGCCAGGCACTGAACTAAGTGCTAAAATGAGAGTCCAGATTTATTTTCCAATAACTGAGTATGCAGAGTACCATATGTCTGCTGGGAGGCAGAAGTAAGCAATCCTGGGATTCAGAATTTGCCACAAATAATATATAGCTCACATTTATATGGTGTTTTTTACTTTATGTGGTTTGATTTCCCCAAATAATACTATGAGATAGGTAATAAAGGTAACACTAATCTTATTTTAAAGATGAAGAAACAGAAAAAAGAAAGAGGAATGGCCCAAAGCTGCTATGGACTTACAGGAACCTAAGTTCATGATTATGGAGGGCTTCAATCATCATTCTCCTGAGTTTATTCCCCCCCTTTGAGTTTATCCTGAGAACACCTGACTGATTCATTTTTTGCTCTCTTTTAGGGATATTTACTTTCTTCCTGCAAGCAGCTGAGATTACCAGGTCATTTGAACATATCAGAAATAGAAAGAGGAATAGTAATAGGAAGTGTGCTCCACACCAAACCCACAGACTTCCTCTACTGCTGTTCAGGTCACAGGCTGCAAAATTTCTCAAATACTCGTGGGTTAGGTAAGTTGCTATGGCAGGTGTTGGGGACAGTTTAGTTAGACTGCCTCTGTCTCAGCCTTAACCACTTCCTATCCTGGTGCCCTGGCTTTCCTGTAGCTAGCTCCCAGTCAGGCACTTATGTTCATTAGCCCTTCACTACCATCACCTGTAACATCTGTCTACTTGCCTCAGGCACCCCCAGTTACTCATTTTTCAGCCATAGTATCAACCCAGTACCAGCTGGCTAGCGGCTTCTCTCATTGCCAACATCTGGAATCCTTTTCTTTCTTTGTTATGAATTTTCCTACAAGTAATCATCCCTTAGTGCTATTCTGGGCATGCACTTTGAGTCCATAGCATTATGGAAAATCGAGTCATGGTGTGATAGAATTATAATTTTAGAGAGGAAGAAGAATTTAGTCATTATTTAATTAATCCCCAACCCTCATTTTACAAAAGCTCATAGAAGTAATAAGTGATAGTGTTAAGATTCAATCAAGTACTCTGTTACAACACCTTTCCCTATCAATACATGGATTCTTTCACTTTCTTTCCCACTTTTGAATGAGGAAAAGGAAGAAAAGCTCACACATGCTTGCTGCCACAGAACTCTAATATAGTTCCTACTATAGTCTTTTGCACTACACTAATGTATTCAAAACGAATAAGTAAGAGCAAGTTATTGAACTGACCAAACCCTAGACTTGTGGTAGCAATCTGTAAATCAGAGCTTCTTAAACTTTTTTTTCTCACAACCTCTTTTTGCCCAAGAAATTTTTATCTGATCCCAGTTATATACCTATATAAAACAGGAACACAAATCAAACATTTATAGATAATATACCATAATTTTGTGACACCCATGTTCAGTTAGGAGACCCCTCAGGGATTGCAGCCCACAGTTTAAGAAACTGAGCTATAAATGAAGAAACCAAACTTCTGTACTTAGATAGAAAACGGTATCTTTCAGATGATACCCTTTGTCAAGCTATATTCTGAATTTATACTTGCCCTGGTAATTAGGATGCCCAATGGGTAGATGCTACTGCTCTCATAGTTCTAGGGGTAAACCCGAGGCTGGGTTTCTAATATGATCACTCACAAGCCATGACCAATGTGTTTCCCATCGGTAATCACTTACACTTAATTATTATTATTATTTTAAAGACATTTATTAAGGTGGTATAGGAAGAATAGTGATATAAAACATTCCCCTAAAGTCTGGGGCACTCTCTCTCACAAGTACACATAAGACAATGGGGAAATGGGCACTAACTGTCCATTGGAACTGGCCTGGTCTCTCTGATGACATGATTAATGGAGAGATGGGAGCAATGATTGTAACATTCCCCTGAGGCTCACTCTCTGCTCCTCCCCCAGCCTTTACGGACCTCTAGTCCTAGAGCTAAGGTTTTTTTTTGTTGTTGTTTTAACCACATCAGGGAGCTGGATTCCTCCACCTGCTGACTAACCCTGTCATGAGCTGAGCTTGGCTGAAATTTCTTCAGTCATCGAAAGCCAACCAGAGTTTAGTCTCTATTTAATCAATAAGCTATTCCCTGCTAGATCCAATCAAAGAGATTCATACTTTGTAAAGAAATGATCAGGAATCCACTGTAACTTTACACCTATAAAATTCAGTCAAACTCTTCCATCTTTTCTAATACGTTAATTGAGGTGGAAGTATAAAACATCCCGACTCCACCTTTTTTATAACAGAAGCCTATTCTAGCAACATTGGAAGGGGTCATCTGGTTCAAACCATATCTGAACAGGAATCCTCTTTATAACCTTGCTGACTAAAGTTGCTTGGAACCTCTATAATAGTTGACTCAGCAAAGGTATCCATTCCCAATCAGTGCTGCTCTCATGGCCACTATCCTTAGCAAATAAAGGAAAGTAATTGTTGGGATTACTCCTTCCTTTATTTAGCAAACAGATGCCCCACAGTGGTACAAAGCTGCCAGCTTTAGCCTGTTTGCTGAATCTGACATTCTTCAAAACTGCAAAGTTCCTCTTCGTTTCCAGAGATGGATGATATACTTGTTTATTCACTAGGAAAATAAGTAGCCAGGAAAAAAAAAACAGCATTTGGGAGATTATCACATATTTTACATTCTCATGCTCACTTTTGCTTCAGAATCACTGGGGGAGTTCCTATTCCTTGGGTCTGTTATACAATCAGGACTGTTGATCAACAAGATCAACAGTCCTGATCAGGATGGGTGGAAATCTGAGACAAAAAAGGATAAGATCCTATACAGCAAACCCCAAGGAAAGTTAATGACAGAGCCAGGAAAACACCACAGGCTAGCAATAAGCTGTCTCCCATCCTCCCTACCTCCTGCCCTCAATATTAATAGTTCAATTTACATAGAGGAAGGTAGGCTATCAGGAGGGTTGTGCAAGTAATCAAAGCTTAAGCAAGGGGAAAAATGACCCTGGAATCTGACTCTTAGTTCAGTGTTCCAGTGATTAGATAACACTCCCTCCATTTGGGTAAGAGGGTATTATATCAAGTGGTTTATCAAAGAGTACATACCTTGTGTGTGTGGATTGGGGTTGAGGGTTGTTATTTTAATTTGTTAGTTTTTTTTTTTTCTCACTAAGTGGCTCTTTGTGAGTACCTTAATTCCCTCAGGATTTTTTGTCAAGGAAACTTGATGCCACAGACGTCTCCCTAATTCCATTTCCCAAGCAGCAATATTGAAGAGATCAGACAAATTATTACCTGCTCAGGGTCATCCATGAATGACCACTGGATTAGAGCATTATTCAGTTGTTAAGAAATTTTCTCTATAATTGTCATTCAATAGGTAAGGCAAAGTGAGCCAAAAATATTTGAGAGAGCAGATTTGTTGCTCGAGAGGAGAAAGAAGGAAACAAGAACTTATTAAGTGCCTACTATGTGCCGGGTACTATGCTAAATGCTTTACAAATACTTTATTTGGTCCTCATCCAGGTCTGGGAGGTAGACACTATTAGGATCCTCATTTATAGTTGAGGAAACTTGAGACAGGTTAAGTGACTTGTTTACTGTCACACAGCTAATAAGGGTCTGAGGCTACATCTGACTCAGATCTTCCTAACTTTGGGCTCAGCCTTCTAGCAATGCCACCAGATGCCTCTAGGACTTGAACCAATGGGTAGAAGTTACCAAAAAGCACATTTCTGTTTCATATGAAAAATATTTTAAACCAATTCAACAATGAATTCTGCATCTTCTGACTAGAAATATTCAAGAAAACTTCAGAGATTCCTGCTTTAGGTGGGAGGTCATAGGGTCATTGGTTTTAGCTATGAAAAGGATATTAGAGATCATCTAATCCATACCCCTCATCCAATTCAATTCAACAAACATTTATTGAGCACCTACTGTTTGACAGGCACTATTGGAACTTGGAGATACAAAGGTTAAAAACAAAACAGTTTTTGTCTTCACAGAGCTTTTAAAAATGACAACATACATATAGATGAATCTACATAAAAAATCAGTTAGAAATAACAGGAAAGGTCTCAAGTGGGATATGGCTGAGCTTTGCTTTGAAGAAAGCTAGGGATTTTACAAAATTATAGTGGGGGAGATCTTGCAGACAGGGGGAATGATCTGTGTTGAAACTTACAGATGGGAGAAAAGATATCACATACTAGAAGAATTAGCAAGGAAGCCAACTGGGCTGGATTATAGAACTCATGACTGGGAGTAACAGGTCGATTTAAAAAATATAGGTTGGAGTTAGATTTTTTCATGTCTTTAAAGGCCAAACAGAGGAATATGTATTTTATCCTAAAGGCAAGAGGAAGATACCAAAGCTTTTTGAGCTCCAAAGGGAAACAACATTATTCTTTACAAATATCAATTAACCAACTGTGTGGAGAACAAATTAGAGAAGGGAGTACATGGAAGAAATTACCCAAGTCCATCTGGAAGGTGATGAGGGGCCAAGATCTGTGTGAGTGGAAAGAAAGGAAGAAATGTTGTAGGGACAGAATCACCAGTACTTGATTTGGATACAGCAGGGTGGGAGGGTGGGAGGGTAAGAGGGAATATGAAGAGTGAAGAATGATTGAGGCCAGGAACCTTAGTGACATTTACGGAAGAGGAAGCAAAAGCTTGGGGAGATGAAGAAATTTGTCTAAAGTAAGACCAAAAATACATAGCAAAGCCTAGGGGGAAAACGTAGTTAATTGAAGTTGTTTCTGGTCTTTATTGACATAGTAATAGAGCTAAGTCAGTGATAGTAGTTCTTAATTCCTTTGCATTGTCCAAGACCTAAAGTCTAATATTAGAATTCATATCTTCGCCAAGGTGGAGCCCAGGTACCCATATCTTTACCTTGCTCCTATTACTTTCCCACCCCAGACTCTAGTTTAACCAAGTGAGAATAGATAAATGCCTCTAAAATCCCTTGCAAATCAAAGATTCTGAATCCACAAGGTAAATTTCAGTTCTGATACTATGAATACACCTCCCATCTCAAAATCTTCTCAAGTTATCACTGTCTAGATAGATGAATCTCATTACCATGGGAGCCACCTGCAGGAACACTCAGCACTATGAGCCTACCCATCAGGGACACTTGAGATTCTTTGGAAATCTGAAATAAAAAGGATTACCTCTAACTTTAGTCACTTATTCATCCTCTGTATTTTTTTTTTATTATTTTTATTATTTAATAGCCTTTTATTTACAGGATATATACATGGGTAACTTTACAGCATTAACAATTGCCAAACCTCTTGTTCCAATTTTTCACCTCTTACCCCCCCACCCCCTCCCCTAGATGGCAGGATGACCAGTAGATGTTAAATATATTAAAATATAAATTAGATACACAATAAGTATACCTGACCAAAAACGTTATTTTGCTGTACAAAAAGAATCAGACTCTGAAATATTGTACAATTAGCTTGTGAAGGAAATCAAAAATGCAGGTGTGCATAAATATAGGGATTGGGAATTCAATGTAATGGTTTTTAGTCATCTCCCAGAGTTCTTTTTCTGGGTATAGCTAGTTCAGTTCATTACTGCTCCATTAGAAATGATTTGGTTGATCTCGTTGCTGAGGATGGCCTGATCCATCAGAACTGGTCATCATATAGTATTGTTGTTGAAGTATATAATGATCTCCTGGTCCTGCTCATTTCACTCAGCATCAGTTCATGTAAGTCTCTCCAGGCCTTTCTGAAATTATCCTGTTGGTCATTTCTTACAGAACAGTAATATTCCATAATTTTCATATACCACAATTTATTCAACCATTCTCCAACTGATGGACATCCATTCAGTTTCCAGTTTTTAGCCGCTACAAAAAGGGCTGCCAAAAACATTCGTGCACATACAGGTCCCTTTCCCTTCTTTATAATCTCTTTGGGATATAATCCCAGTAGTAACACTGCTGGATCAAAGGATATGCACAGTTTGATAACTTTTTGAGCATAGTTCCAAACTACTCTCCAAAATGGTTATAGGTTACCTGTATGACCTTGGATAAGTTCATTCCTTATGCCTCAGTTTCTTCATCTGGAAAAAGAGGACATAAGATTATTTAGCCTCCAGAAGAGCACTCATTTGCATAGCATAAGTTGGTTTCCTAGGATTTTTAGCTTTGAGTCCTCATTGGATGTCTGATTTATAAAGGATAGAATCATTGGTTCTAAAAGATTATAAAGATAAGGCTTGGAGTATGATCCCTTCCTTACTTCTTCACCTAGAGACAGACCTGTTGAATTTTATCAAATTCCTTCCTTACCCCCTAATCAAGTGAATAGTTCTTACAGGTAACTGGAGAAAGTAGGATGCTTCTTTACTCCTTAGACCATCAGTATTCTTATTTGGGCACTCTTTAGAAATACAGTTTTCTAAACTATCAATGCTGCCAATTCAATGCTGGAAGGATCCTGAGAGTGGAGCTGCCATATATAAATTAAAGCATAAATGATAAATACAAAGTTGGAGGAAGGTTGGCACTATTAATTTGAGAAAGGAGTAGGAATAGAGTCTTTGTTTTTGTTTTTTATTTATTTTAATAGCCTTTTATTTACAGGTTATATGTATGGGTAACTTTACAGCATTGACAATTGCCAAACCTCTTGTTCCAATTTTTCCCCTCCTTCTCCCCACCCCCTCCCCCAGATGGCAGGATGACCAGTAGATGTTAAATATATTAAAATATAAAGGAATAGAGTCTTTGAAGAGCTGGCAATTGAGATTAAGTCTTAAAGGAAGCCATGAAGCAACTAGAAGTGAGAGCACACGAGAAACAGCCAGTGCAAAGGCACATAATAATAATAATGATAATACCTAACATTTCTGCAGCTATGTGCAGAGCCACTGTGCTAAAAGCCTTACAAATATCATCTCATTTGATCCTCATAACCAGTAGCATCAAATTCAAGCCACTAAACCCTACATAAGGATCCCTGCAGGCCACATATTAACATATATTAATCTGTTACATTGCATTTCTATTTATTTTGTTAAGTATTTCCCCATTACTGGGGAATCCTGTTCTACAGTAGGGCATGTCCCATTTTTTGATACCTCTGCTTACAACAATCCTGGAAGATAGCTGCTATGATTATCTCCATTTTACAGATAAGGAAACTGAGGTAAACAGAAGTAAACTAATTTGTCCAGGGTCACAGCTAGTAAGTGACTGAGACTGCATCTGAACTTAAGTCTTCCTGATTTCAGGCCTCGAGGTTTGTCTACTGTGTCCCTTAATCACCTAATAAGTTAAGTGATAAAATTTATTTCATGAGGAATAGTAGGATATTATGGCTGGATTACAGAGTATAGGGACACAGACAGAATGTTAAGAAGATTGAAAAAAAGCAGAAAGTAGCCAGGATGTGATAAATTTTAAATACAAAAAGAGCCCGTGTGTGTGTGTGTCTGTGTGTCTGTGTGTATGTAATTGTTGTTTTGTTTTTTCATTCATGTCTAACTCTTTGTGATCCCATTTTGGGGTTTCTCTGCAAAGATAATGGAATGGTTTATCCAGCTCATTTTATAGATGAGGATAATGAGTCATACAACATTAGATAACTTGCCCAGGGTTACACAGTTGATAAATAAGGTTACACTTGAACTCAGGTCTTTTTTTTTTTTTTTTTTTTTGCTATAATTCATTTATATTATAGCTTTTTATTTACAAGATATATGCATGGGTAATTTTCCAGCAATGACAGTTGAAACTCAGGTCTTTTTGACTTCTATTTACTGTACTACCTAGCTGTCATATAGATACATGTATATTTTATTCAACATTCATTCAACAATTACCAATTACATTTAAATTTTTAAAACTTTTTTAAAAATTGTGAATTCTAGGTTCTCTGCCTCATAACCATCCCCTCTACTCCTCGAGAAGTCAAGTAATATGATATGGATTATACATGTGAAGTCATGTAAAACATATGCCATGTTGCAAAAGAAAACATACACACTCACAAACAAGAAAAATAAAGTTTAAAAAAGTATGCTTCTGATGAAAAATCCTATCTATACTGAGAGAAGGAACTGATGGAGTCTGAATACAGATTGAAACATTCTCTACTTCTCTCTTTCTCTTTTTTTAACTTAATTTTTCTTGAAGGTTTTAATTTTCATTAGGATGGAAAATCTATGTTTGCTTCCACAACTTGACTTTTATGGAAATGTTTTGCACAACTTCATATGTTATTTCTTAATGGTGGGTGAGGATAAGGAAGAGAACATAGAACTAAAAAATCTTAAAAACAAATGTAAAAAATTATTTTGAATGGAACTAAGAAGAATGTTAAATAAATAAATATTTTAAAAAGCATGCTTCAATTTTCACTTACAATTAATCAATTCTTTGGAGGTGGATAGCATTTTTCAGCATAGGTTCTTTGTAATGTCTTGTTTAGATCATTGTTTTCATCTCTCACAATTGATCACTGTTACAATATTGCTGTAACTATGTATAATGTTCTCTCAGTTCTGCTTACCTTACCTTGTATCAGTTTGTAATAGACTCCCCAGGTTTTTCTGAAAGCATGTTGCTCATTATTTCTTAAAACACAATCATATACCACAATTTCTAATTCTTTGACACCATTTAAAGAGCTACAATAAATATTTTTGTACATATAGATCCTTTTCCCCTTTTCTTTGATCCCTTTGGGATACAGACTTAGTAGTGGCTTTAATGTGTCAAAGGGTCTGTACAGTTTTGTAGCAATTTGGACATAATTCTAAATTGTTCTCCAAAATCACTGGATCACTTCACAATTGTACTATTAGTGTTCCTACTTTTCCCCATTCCTCTAAGATTTATCATTTTTCTTTTCTGTCATGTTAACCAATCTGATAGACATGAGGTACTACCCTAGAGTTGTTTTCATTTGGACTTCTCTGATCAGTAGTCATTTAGGGCATTTTTATATTAATTTGTTATTATTATATATTATATATTATTGTATATTTTATTCAATATATAATTATGTATTAATAGTTATTAATGGCTATAATTTTTTCCTCTGAAAACTGCCTGTTCATATTCTTTGGCCATTTTTTCACTTGAATAATGGATCATAAAGGACTTTTAAAATTAGTTTCTGGAGGTAATAGAGAGCTTATTGAGTTGGAGTCAGGAGAGTTGTACATGACATGATTAGACCCAAACTTTAGGAAAATCACTTTGGTGGATGCTACATGGGAGAAAATTCATCAAAACAAACTGAGAAGAAGGGATCAGTCAAGAGAGAGTGCAGGGTTACCAAAAATCCCATGGATCTGAGTGAATTCAAAAGGAGAAAGTGGGCAACTGTCAGATGTTCCAGAAGATTCAAGAAAGCAAAGGATCAAGAAGAGGTTATTAGATTTTACAATTGAGAGATCATTATTTACCCTTGGAGACTGCAGTTTCAATTGAATGAAGCTGAAAGCTAGACTAATGAGAATTAGAAGAGACTAAGTGGAGCCCTCATTATGGATATTGTTTCCAAGGAGTTTAAATGAAAAGGGAAGAAGATAGAGGTTGGTAGTTGGTGGGCATGGTAGGATCTGATGATTAATGATGTTTTGTATATCAGCATTTTTATATATTGTATATTTGTATTTTGTGTAATTTATATTTGTATATTTTTACTATCTAGGTATATTGTATATTTTTAGATCAGGATATTTTGTATAGATTTGATTTTAGTTCTATTTATTACCTTTAAAAAAAAACCCTCTAAGTATGTCTTTTTCTATTTTAACTTTGTGAATCTGTGTACTTGTAATGTTCTCCATGGAAGGAAGACAGATAATGGCATTTCCATATTATTGAAGTGGGGTCAATAAACCAGAAAAACATATTCAGGCCATTTGGGGGAGGGGAGTGAGAGGTGAGGATCATTTGACATAAAAGTTGATGAGTGATTCTAACACTTCAGCACTATATATACCTGTGATTTCATTTCCACCAATACAGAATGAAACTCCCCTGAGCATCAATTGCTGTAAATTAAAAAAAAAAATTATCACCAGGCAGCCACCATCCCTTTCTGCACCTGAAACTCTACTGGTTCTTAGATGGTAGACACTGTTGCCAGGATAGTATTTGGAAGTCTTTCAAGCTGTCTGTTGGGCTGGAGCTTCTCCCCTGCTGACACAGTCATGGAATACCTGAGATACTCCCTGATGAGCCAGGGAGTAAAATTTTCATGGAGGACTGAGAAAATAAAATGTTTATAGAAACCAATTTAGCAAATCAATGGAGCCACTTCTAAACAAAGCCTTACTTATTAGGCCAGGATCCAAGCAAAAATGTGACATAGGGAAACTTTGGGACCTATATGTTTTTATAATTCAGTGGCTCCTCTTCCCTATCATCCCTCTCTACTTTCACATTTTTCCTACCTTCCCTCAAATTAAAAGTTACTTTCAAGAAAAGCTCAAGTAAGCGTGCTCACCTTGGAGTATAAACAACTGACAATTACTTAAAATGTATATTTCCCTCCCCCATCTCATTTTAAAGATCAAAGACTTAAAGAGATAGGACTTTTACTATGGAATTTCAGGACCAAGCCAAGGAGGGTAATTGAGATCATCTTAGTATTTTACTTAAGGCATAATAATCCCCTCCACAGCACAGGGACTCTTTTTCTTTGGGGAAGGATACTTACTTATTTAAGAAGAGCTAGGTAGATCAGTAGGTAAAACCCTGGACCTGAAGTCAGGGAGACAGAGTTCCAATATGGCCTCAGATACTTACTATCTGTATGACACTGGGTAAGTCACTCAACTCTGTTTGCCTCAATTTCCTCATCTGAAAAATGAGCTGGACAAGGAAATAGCAAACCACTTTGCCAAAAAAGAAAAAAATAAACAAATCCCAAAGGGATTTGACTGAACAACAATACTTCCCAAATGAAAGGGTAACTAGATGGTTGAATGATGGGCTGTGAAGCAGGAGGACATGAATTCAAATTTAAACTCACACTTTATTATATGTGTGACTCTGGGCAAGTCACTTGCCTTAAACCATGGAGAAGGAAATAGCAAACCACCCCAATATCTTTGCTAGGAATGAATGGTCCAAAAGTCAGGCACATTTTGGACAATAATTTCCCCAACTGATTGTATGAGTGGAATGTTAACCCATTATGCCCAAGGTCAAAGCAAAAGAAGTTTTCACAAAGGCACTCAGATTTCCATCAAGCTATCCCTATCTCTGCTTCCTTTCCTGGCCAAATTTTTAAAGTATATACATTTCCTTTATCTTTTCCAACATTTAACATACTTCAATACCTTACTTTTTAGTTTCTATCCCACACTCTACTAAAACTGTCCTTCCTTTTTCTTCCACATGACAGCCTCTTATTGATCAAATACAATAGGCTTCTTTTTTTAATGTGTTAGGGTTGAGGATCTTTAATATTTCACTCTCTTGACCAATGGTTCTTCAATATTATTTCCCACTCTTGGCTTCTGAGAATCTGCTCTCTCTCGATTTTCCTGCCTCTATGTCTTCCTTTAGTCTATCATACCTCTTTTGAGCCTTAATAATTATTGCCTAAGATTCTGTGCTTAACTTTCTTCCCTGACCATGTCCCCTTAGATTCCTGATATTCACTTATCACCTCTAGACAGAAGATTCCCAAATCTACACACATAGTCTTTAGCTAACCTCTAAATGCACTTCAGCATCTTTATCTGGGTGTTTCACAGGTACTCAAACTCAATGTGCTCCAAAGTGAACTCATCAACTCCCTCCAAAACCTCCCCAAACTTGCCTAATTTTTTTAAAATTTTATTATAGTAACTTTTTATTGACAGAATCCATGCCAGGGTAATTTTTTTTTTTTTACAACATTATCCCTTGCACTCACTTCTGTTCCGATTTTTCCCTCCCACCCTCCATCCCCTCCCCTAGATGGCAAGCAGTCCTATATATGTTGAATATGTCCTAGTATGCCTAATTTTGTTGATGTCATCACCTTCCTCCCAGTTATGGAGGTTAAGATCTGGGAGTCATCTTTAACTCTTCTCTAATACTTATTCCACACATTTAGTCAGGTGCCAAATTCTCCCAATTCTTTGTTCCAGTATCAACACAGGGTATGCTAGAAATCTGTGAAGGGTTTTAAAAGTGAAATAGATGTTTTTTTATTTGATCCTGGAGATAATGGGTAGCCACTGGAGTTAAGTGAATGGGGGATGGTAGTATCAGACCAGTGCTTTGGGAGGTGGGAATAATGTACAATTAAATTGGAAAAGTAGATTAGGGTCAGGTTGTACAGGCCTCGAAAAGCTAAATTTGATTCTAGAGGTAATGGGGACCAAATGGAGTTTCTCGAGTTAGATGGCAAAATTAGCTCTGAGGTTAAGAAAACCACTTGGGCCAGTGTGTAGGATGAACTAGAGTGATAAGATATTTATATCAAGGAGAACAATTAGGAGGCTGCTGAAATAATCTAGTTAAACAGTTGATGAACATCTGAACTTAAGTGGTAGCTGTGCATATGTGTGAGATGATTTGTGGGTGAAAACGGCAGAATTTGGTAACTGATTGCTATGAGAGACAAAGGTGAATTGATGATAATGCTAAGGTTATAAACTAGGAGACTGGAAAAATGGTGGTACCTTCAACAAGGGGTGAGTTTGGGGGTAAATTCAATTTTGGACCCTGAGTCTGTGATGTTTCTTGGACATTGTTTGAAATGTCCAATAGGTAATAAGTAATGGGTGATTGAAACTCAGAGAAAAGACTGTGCTTGACTATATAGATCTATAAGTTAAGAGATGACAATTGAATCCATGGGGAGCTTGGAGTTTAGAGAGAAGAATGGAAAGAGAGAAGAAGCCCTAGAACATCCACAGGCACTATATGATGTTTGCCAAGAGTGATGGCTTTTCATGATGAGAAACTATGCTCTAGCTTTTCATGACAAGAGACTATGCAGGTAGAGAATGATCAACAATGTGCAGTCAAGAATGAAGGGGATAGAGAAAAGATCAAATCTGGCAATTAAGGAATCACTGGTAACCTTGGAGACAGCAATTTCTATTGAATTGTGAAATTAGGAGCCAGCTGTTTCCTTTTCTGGACCAGGTTAGGTGTTTATTATTTCTTGCTTCCTCCCCGATCTCTGCCAGCAGTCTCTTCTTTATCATTCAAAGTAACATTCCCTGCCTTACTCTCCAATCTTCCTTTGTCACTCTCTTGCTCAAACACTTTATATACTGCTGCCAGTGGGATATAATACAAACCCTTTGGCCTGAAATTTAAAGCCCTCCACAACTGGGCTCCTTTCCAATTGTATTATACCCTACTTCTCTTCACACACAAGTTCTAGCCAACTGGGCTCTTAGCTATTCTATGCCTTTCTCAGTTCATCCCCTATACCTGTAATTTATTTTCTCTTTGATCAATCCCTAATCAAGGGTTACTTCCTCTAGAAAGCCTACTCTGATTCCCTTCTGCTGAAAGTCATAGTCATGGAGAAGCAGGTTGTCCCTTTTCGTCCCAATTAATTTTACTGTCTCATCATGATTCTTCATATGCATGCTCCTTGTGTTATGAGCTCTAGAGGAAGGACAAGTTTATGTCTTTGTTTTTTTTGTTTTTGTTTTTTTAATTTTCTCATCTTTGCGTGGACAGCATCATGGAGAAGAATAAATTGGACTGGAATCCAGACTGACCCTTCCAGTGTACATAGTATAAACATACATATAATTATCCCCCTGAACATCAATATATATGTTTGTGTGTATATACACACACATATATATGCATATACATACACATATAGTTATCCCTCCCAGCATCTATTTCCTTGCACAACATAGAGATAACTATTTATAATTGGGAGAAAAGCCCATTGTTAAACAAGCAATCGAGTGTGAGCAATTTAATTTTTATTTGTCTGCTTATCTTCAATACTTTACACTAGGCAAGTCCTTTTTAAATGTCTTTTTAACTGAATTAGAAATATAGAGTAGAAAACAAGCTTCTAAAGCAGTATCCGATTCTTACAATGTCTGAGGACTGCTAATGCTTGACCTTTGTGGACCATCGATATTGGGGAAGCTGAAAGCTAGGCTCCAAAGGCTACCTATATTGAGGAAGTATCAGCATTGTGAATGAATCCAAATGTTTCTCCTCCCATGCCTGCAATATCGTCACCCAAAGGGATACCGTTTAGGGAGCGCGCTATTTATTTCTGAATGTCGTCTTTTACATCGATGAATGAAGACACTGCAGACTTGGCTTCCAAAGCCTTCGTGATGACGGGGTGACCTTTGGGGAGGGGGGTAAACATCCCCCCTCCCACAAGGTAGGGGGAGGGGGCTGGATTTGGAAGGTCGACTGCGCCAGGATGAATTTCAGAAGCAATGCGCCTCCTTCCCTCCCTCCTTCCAGTCCTTGTGCCTATTCAGGAGGGCACCCAGCACATCCGTGGTCTCGGTAAGTACTAAAGAAACACTGACACCTCCCCTCCCTCTCAGAACTCGGGAAGGAGCTGTGGGGAACGTTGCAGCCTAAGAAGCGGTAGCGGTTGCCGCAGTGTTGGCTTTGCCAACACGTGGCCCTCCCGGTCCTCCTTTTAGCAGCAACTGCCTAACCGAAGCCCTCGTACCCTTTTTGAGAGTCTCCCCGCCCTTTTCCCCGGGTCTGTTGGCTACTCCAGGGCTGAAGGGTGCCCGCTCGCACCGCATCTTTGCCCACAACACAGCGCCGGGATGGTCACGTCGTGATGGACGGATTGCGCAATTGCTGATGGACCTGGAAGACAGAAAAAGCAGAAAAACAACGCAAGAGCCCCAAGACTTGCTGTACTCAATTACAGCCGCAGTGGAAGCGCGGGTGCATTGGGGGAGAGGAAAATCACGTATTCGGGAATGGGGGGCATTCCAGAAAATTGGGTTTCTCTGCTACTTAGGGGAGGACTGCAGGTGGGAATGTGGGGAGCTCTGGGTTACTCTTAGTATTGTTGTTAGCAAGGTGTTGAGCTGGAGGCTGGGGGTTAGGGGTGGAGGTGGGGGGCGCGGAGAAAATAGTGTTTCTTCTCCACAGCTCCGGGTGCGGTAGTTTGCAGCTTGCAGAGAAAGAATGCAAGCCCACAATCAACTCTGCAGCCTTCTCGGGAGCAAAAGCACAGCCAGGGAGGGATCCTCGGCCGCCCTGACTGGGCTGCGTCCCTGTGGCGCCGGGCAGAAAAGCCACGACCTTGGGCTCGGAGGCTCCGGAGATGTGCCTGGAGGAAAGAGGCTGTCAGAGAGAAAGTTGCATTTTCTGCGCTGCACTTCCTGTAGCGCAGCCTGCAGTTTTCCAGCCAGATTGCCTGGGTTCGCTGGACGCACCCCCTCCTCTGCTCTAGAGCCCAGGGTTTGTGTCCATGGTTGCTGCGGCCCGCGTATTCTTTCCTTTGCTCGCTGCTTGTACCTGGGGTTACTGGTCGCAGGCGGATTGAGGAAAGAGCCCGCTTAGCTGGCACGGAGCAATTGCCCTGGGTCCCCCCTCTCCCCTGCAGCGTGAGAGTAGCCCTAGAGTCCCCGCGGCTGCCGGAACCCTTCTGCTTATAGCTAAGAGGTAGCCCAATTACGATGAGTATTTGCATTCGCACCTCCTCCTCTTCTTCTTCCTCCTCCTCCTCCTCCTTCCCCCTCCTGCCTGAGCAAGGAGGACGGACTCAATTCCAGGCACTGAACTGGTATTTATTTGCAAACTGTCTCGCTGTCGCCAGGATTTGGCAATTAAGGCACAGACGCTTGGGAGGAGCCTTTTCCAATTTTTTTTTTTTGGCACCTGTCTCCAGGAATCTGCTTTTGGAGTGGAGGGTGGGGGGTGGGTGGTGGCAAGGTGCAGAAAATGTAACTTTACTAGGGGGGAGAAAACTTTGTCACTTTGCAGGAGCCCGTAGGCATGTGCAACCTGGTGGAAGAGCTCCACGCGGGGCAGCATTTTCTTTGACTTTGTGCTTTGCTCCCGATGACCCTCGCGGGAGAAAGAGGACACTTGAACTCCACGGTGGTTCCTCATCGCCGCCACCTCGCGGGGTGACAGCAGCGGCGGCCAATTACCGCCCCCCCCCTCCCTACTCCCCGACACCTTCTGAAGTCCCCAGTAAGAACGCACTTGCCCCTGGGCGGAGGGGAAGCGAAGTCAGAAAGGGCGCTCACGGAGCCGGCCTCCCGCTGCAAGAGGAGCGGGCCGGGGGGGCCGTGGGGGGAAGCGGGGGGAGAAAGCTGCTTGCTGCTGGATTCCAGGAACAAGTCACCCGGAATTAACTTCTCGTTAAAGTTATGGGAAGTGCGGCCATGGACACCAAGAAGAAGAAAGATGTTTCTAGCCCCGGAGGGAGCAGCGGCAAGAAGAGCTCGGGCCAGAAGAGGCGATCGCTGCGGGTGCACATCCCAGTGAGTTCCCCCCCTCCTCCCTACCCCAAACCCCTCCTGCCTCGATCCCCCGGTGCCGTCCTGTCTCTCCCGCAGGGTGACGGCGAGCAAACAGTTAATGCCCAAGCCGGCGCGCGCCTAGGCGAGCGTGACCCTCGGAGGAGTCCGCTCCGCAGCCTCTGCAAGTGCCGAGGGCTGAACCCCGTCCCGAGCAGCTCCCGGCGCCCAGTCTGACTCTGAGGTTGCCGGGCCCAGGGCTCGGTCGGGTTGGTGGTGTCTGGTGGCGGAGGAGCAGATGCTCGGGGACAGCGCGCGGGCGGAAGCGTGCGCGAGCTTTGGGGTGCTTTGCGTGTGTGTTTGTTTTGTCGCCTGTGTACGAGTGTTGGGGGGGCGTCCGCGCCCCTACCTAGGGTGAGGTGCGTCGGGGGCGTTCTCGCCGGGGTGGCTAGCGGGTAGCTAGAAATGGCTGTGTCGGGACCGAGGGGTGTGGAAGGGAGAGGGCGCTCGTGGGAGGCTTTGAGGTTGTTTTGCAGAAGAGGGTTTTGGCTGCTCCCGAAGAGGAGGCGGAGGAGGAGAGGGCGGACGTGGGCCTGCGTACTGCGAGGGAGGGAGAGGTGGGGCAGTGGGTGGAGACGGGGAGGGCGAACTGTCCGGGCTGCGGGCGGCCTCCCCTGCCTGCCCTGCCCCTTTCTAACCTCTCGGGACTCCCTCCGGCCTTTCTGGGGAGCCTGAAGTTGAGGTGGTTGGGGCTTTCTCCTCCCCTATTCCCCCTCCCCTTTTGCCTTCCACTTCCATCAACTCTGCTTTAGGAGTTGCGTGGATAGCAAACGCGTGCTGGCGTCCACACCCTTCCCCCCTCTTCCTCCACTCCTCGACGTCGGCTTGATCGGACTTTGGTGTTATCGATTGCCTCTGGAAACTAGACTTTGTTCCATCCGGAGGTGAGGCCCTTGGGGCTGTGTGCCAGCGGGCTCGAACCCGTTAACCCCGAAGCCCCACTGTAGTGCGAAGGAAAGCTCCGCACCGGAGTTTTGATCTCCGTCATTATTAGTTCCAAGAGGAAGAGGGGCCCTTCAAATCTGGTCTCTTTTGAAGAGCATCGTAATGCAGACCCTAGAATTAAACGACCTTTGTCCATTCATTCGTGTCATCCTTCCCTCTCTCTCCCTCCTCCTCCCTCCCGCCCCCGTTAATGGAGTTCATCAGCGTCCTTTGGTTTGAACACCCAACCACTCACTCCCTTATGATTAAACCCTTCTGTAGCAAAGAGCAAAGAACTGGTACTCCAGATGTTAGTTTTGGTCGGGATACTTGGGGCAGCAAGAGATCATGACGCCACTGGACACCTTTCTCCTCACCTGGGCAGTGGCGGTGAATGGCCGATGAAAGCCATATTTCACCTTCCTGAGCTCCGTGGCAGCTGCGTGAACAGGTGTCCGTCCTGCAGTGACTTATGTGCAGGACAATTTAGCTATTGCTTATATTTGCTTTCTCTAGCATAAGATACTTGGTTTGCGGGCAATTGTAAATAAAAGTTTTTATATTGCAAACTGATTTTGCTGTAAGATGACAACTTTTACTGGAGAACACATAATAATTAGACTTTGAGCTCCTTCTTCCAAGTTCAGAGACCACATTTTCTCTTAAATGCACCACAGTCCCTACTATATTGATGACTATGTAGGAGATGCTTAATGAACTTTGGAGTGACAACTACACTACACTCTCTTGTGACAGAATTCTGTAGGACTATGAATGTAGAATGATCTAGATTCCTAGTGCACTATCCTGTCAAAAGAATCAAACTAGACATTGAAATATAAATAAAATTAGAACAATTTTTTTTTTTTGTAAACAGCACAAGGGCCTCATCTCCAGATCGAACAAAGGTCCCTAAGTCTCCCACAAGACCCATAACTACCAATGTTGAATTCCTAATATGTATAGTCCAACCATCGTTACATTTGGCAGGTCTTTTTTGGACTTGGAAATTTTTCAATTTGCCAATAATTTTTTTTCTTCCTCAGGTGCAAGTTAGATGTCGTTGGGATTGGGGGAAAGCCTTTAATTCATTAAGTTTTTATTGAGTGCTTTTAAGGCTTTCTGCTAGGCTTCAGAGATGTAAAGAAGACAATTTCTGTTATGAAAAATATCATATCTGATTCTTGCTTTCAAAAATCCTAAAATTTAGTTAGGAGTTTGGGTTTGAGTAGGTAAACTATAGAAAATAAAATTAGAAAGTCCTTGATTCAAAAAAAAAAAAAAAAAAAAAAAAGAAAGAAAAGAAAACCAAACAACCCTGCCTCTCCCTTTCTTTCCTCCTCTCCCCAAAGACCACATCCATATCAACTCTGAAAAATCCTATTTGGGAGGCCCTTGCTTGGTAAGCTAGATGCTATGGTGAATAAACCACCTGAATTAAAATCTGGCCTCAGGCACCTAACTAGTTGTATGACTTAGGTTCTCCAGCCTCAAATTCCCCAAGAAGAATCTATGCTCTTTGTGGACAGGGACCATTTTTGCTTTTATATTTCTGTCCTTAGCACTTAGCAAGGGATTGGCACAGAGTTAAATTTTTTTATTCAATGTTTTTCCCTTCGTTATGACATATTGAATTTGAGGTGATCATAGGCCATGTAGGTGATTATCTGCCTTCCCATCCATGTAATCACTAGACTTGATGAAGTAGGTAACTGCCTTAAGTGGGAGAATATCATTATCTAGAACACCAGTCCAGATATACTTATATCCCTAAAGATGTGCTTGATTATTTTAAGGCTTCAATCAGCATCAGCATCTTACTGTGGCTTTGTTTCAGTGTCAGTTTACCATATTCTTTCTGAGTAGGGCTTTGGAAGTATGAACAAATAGCTTGTACTCACACTGAAAATTCTTCCTTATCCCTTTTCCCACCAAGATTTTCATCTATATTTCATGGCAATTGATCCCCACCTCCAGTTATAAGAATTGGAGGAGAGAAGTTAAGTCATATGATGATTTTGGTTAAAAAAAAAACCAGCAAAACCCCTTAATCTTAGGTCCTTCTTAATTACCATTCTCCCTCCACAATGTCCTACATCTGGAATCTTTTTCTTTCTTTGTTATGACTTTTCCTACAAGTAGTCACCCCTTGGTGCTATTCTGGGCATGCACTTTGAGTCCATATGAGGGACTAGGAGAGGAAAATGCTAAGCAATGATGCATAATAAGCCTGGAGACATAAAGTTATGTTTTATTTATGACTGTCCTACATATGATGGAAATGAACTGAACTGAAGTCTGAGTTGAGGGAGGAGGGATAAGCCATTTGGCATAAAGGGAGAGGAGTTAGGAGGCCTGATTTTGCCCTTTTTTGGACCATTTTGAGTCATAGGAGTAAGAAACAGTATTTTGTATTACAAGCACTGGCCGTGGAGTTAGCCCTAGATTCAAATAATGGTCCCGAATCATGCCAGTTCTGTGGTCTTGGACAGCCACGTAAACTATCCAAATTTCAGTTGCTTAATCCATTGAAAAGGGGGAATAATAATAATAATAACAACAACAGCAATAGTAATAATGATACTTGAATTATCTATCCCAAAGGATTTTTGTGAGGTTATACCTGCAAAAGTGCAGTGGAACTAGAAAGTTTTATATAAATGTTTTAAACTCTTATTATCATTGTCCAAGTTGAGGCTGGAAGGTATCTTAGCTAGGGAGAAGTGAGAAAGGAAGAAGAAAAGAAAGGAAAAGAAGAGCATGGATGGAAGTACTATCCCTAGGATGTTTTGGGGTTCTGAAGTAGCTAGATTTTGGCTAATAGCTGTAGGCCTCTTTTTTTGCCCTTCATTCCCAATTCAGGCCTTCAATTGATAATATCTCAAATATATTTTAAGAGATGGTTTTCTTTCATGTGTACTTTTGGTGATGGGGATTGGGGAATAATTTTGAAGAATATTCCTGGTATAATAATCGTGCATTGGTTTTGGATGGGACAGGTTTGTTTGGCCAGAAAAAAATAGACCTTCACTATCTTGTTGCCTGTCTCTGAAGGCAGCTGTGCTGATTACGGCCAAAACTCATCATATTACAGTCTTATTGTTGTGGTTATTAATGACCGGGGCATCAGAACCTTGAGCAAGGAGACTGGGAGTAGGAGACTGAGTAGGGAGGGAGAGATTTTGAGAGAAGGGGCCAAGATGTCAGTCTGGAGGATGTTCAAGTGGAACCCAGATAGTTATGGATTGGTCAAGTTGCTCATTTCTGCACCTCAGGGCAGTGCTGACAGAATGCACAGGTCACTGTACCCACCTGGGACAGGTGTTCCAGAAAATCTGAATAGTCTCTGAAGGCAAAGGATAAAAATAGACCAAAGAACAGATGGCAGGTCAGGGAGTGTGGACGAGGTATAATATTGGTCCAGTCTGACAGGGGCAGACCATGGGGGTGTGCACCTACCGTCTCTCTCTAAAGTTTGCAGGTTTCTTGGAGCTGTGAATTCTGGCACTGTTTTGTGTTATGTAATGCAATGCTAACTCCTGCCCAAGTTGCTCCTCCATTGTTAAGAGTCCCAGAAAAAGAAGGGGACATTGACTGGGGCTGGGTAGGAGTGGAAGGCTCATGAACTGAATTATGGTTGGATACTGGAAATAAATATTTACTTCTAGCACTACCCAGCCCATTCTGGAAATGATTGAGATTACATTTGGAATGATCATGAAGGAAAATAGCTTCATGGAAGAAATCATGGTAATATCATTAGATTTGGCTGATCACATTTTTCTGCAGGCCCTCTCCTCCTGTCTGACACTTCATTCATGTTATGCACACAAAGTGTGGATGTGTCCCCAGAGCTTTGTCTTCTCCTATATAGGTTCACTTGGTGAGCTCCTCAGCTCTCACAGCTTCAGTTATCATCGCTAATCTGGATGATTCCCAGATTTCTCTTTCTAATCCTAGTCTTATCTCTTGAATTCTAGTCTCTCAACATTTTTTAAAGATACAGCTTGAACTGAATGTCCTGCAGATATCTCAAAGTCAGCACAACTAAGACAGAACTCTTTTATTTTTTCTCCCAGATTCTTCCAGACTTCCCTATTATTGTCAAGAGCACCAGCATCCTCCTAGCTAGCCAGGCCAGTCATTTTGGCACCCCTTGGCACTCCTTCATTTATTGCCCTACCCATCCGGTGTTGCAGCTCCTTGTTTCTCCTGTCACAGTATCTCTTGTATGCATCCTCGCTTGGCCACCACCCTGTTGCAGACATGTTTGGGGAGTTATCCCCTCTTAAATCTTTTTCTCTTGCAGTTCATCCTCCATTAAGCTGCTGAAGTGATTTTTCTACAACAAAAGCAACCACATCAATTCTAGTAGCTCTCTATTATCTCTAAGATCAAATAGAAAATCTCATTTAAAGCCCTTCTTAACCTAGCCCCTTCCTGCCTTTCCAACCTTTCTAAACTTTCCTTCCCTCCACATTGTCTATGATCCAGCTAATAATAATAATAATAAGTAGCATTTATATGGCAGCTAGGTAGCACAGTGCATAGAGTGCTGGTCTCTTCCTGAGTTCAGCATCAGTTCATGTAAGTCTCTCCAGGCCTCCCTGAAATCATTCTGCTGGTTGTTTCTTACAGAACGATCATATTCCACAACATTCATATACCATAACTTATTCAGCCATTCTCCAATTGATGCGCATCCACTCAGTTTCCAGTTTCTTGCCACTACAAACAGGGATGTCACAAATATATTTGCACATGTGGATCCCTTTCCCTCCTTTAAGATCTCTTTGGGATATAGACCCAGTAGGGACATTGCTGCATCAAAGTATATGTACTTTTTTTTTCATAATTATAAATTTTTATTGACAGAGCCCATGTCTGGGTAATTTTTTTACAACATTATCCCTTGCACTCACTTCTGTTCCGACTTTCCCCCTCTCTCCCTCCACCCCCTTCCCCAGATGGCAAGCAGTCCTTATATGCACATTTTTATAGTCTTCTGGGCATGAACTCAAGTCATCATGATTTCAAGTCCATGGCTTCATTTACTGTGCCACCTAGCTACACACCTGACCTACTTGCTATTCCTTGTGCAGAAGAGTCTAACCGTGTTCTCATGCTCTCTCTCCTAACCTCCCCTTCTCAGGTTGCTTGGTTATCTTATGACTCCATTCAAATTCTACCTTCTGGCTTTTCCAGTTGGTTCCCAGCTGCTAGTGCCTTTCGCTCTGAGATGATTTTCTATCTACTTTGTATAACTCTTATATGATCAAATTAAATAATATTTGTAAAGCATTTAGCAGACATATAGTTTGTAGTCCAGTGTTTTTCAGTGTGTATCCCATCTAGGCTTTTCTTGGTAGGAGTACTGGAGTGGTCTGCCATTTCCTTTTCCAGCTCATTCCTTTTTTTTTTTTTTTAAATAGATGAGGAAACTGAGGTGAAATCAAATTCACCAAGGTGGATTTGAATGTAAGAAAATGAGTCTTGGCTGGCACTTTATTTTCTTTACCACTTAGTGACCCCCTGATATATAGTAGGTACTTAAAAACTGCTTTCCCTTTTCCTTTCCTATGTATACTCAGTTTTTTACATTTTGTCTCTTCAATTAGCATGTTAAAAAAGTAGAATAAAATAGAAAAAATAGGAAAAAAAGGAAAGGAGAAAATTCTGTTTCAATTTGCTCTTAGAGTTCATCAATTGTCTCTCTGAAGGTGATAGCAGTTTTTCATTGTGAGCCCTTTGGAATTATCTTAGATTATTAAATTGATCAGAGTATCCAAGTCTTTCACAGTTGATCATTACAGAATTGTAGTGCACAATGATCTCTCCTGATATTTTTCACTTTACTCTGTATTAGTTTATATAGATTTTGCCTTATTTTTTTCTGAAACCATTCCCCTCATTATTTCTTATAGCACAATAACACTCTATCACTATCATACGCCACAGCTTGTTCAATTATTTCCCAGTTGATGAGCATCCCCTTGGTTTCTCTGTGCTACTTCAGAGGGAGTGACTTTAGGTATTTTTGTATACATGGGTCATTATCCTTTTTCTTTGATCTTTGTGAATTGTTTTTCTATTGGTGGAATAGCCCTTTAAGACTATAATAACAATTTTGCAAATTGTTCTCCAGAATATTTGGGCCAATTCACAATTCCATCAACAGTTTATTGTTGTACTTGTTTTCCTTCATTTCTTCTAGCATTTGTCATTTCCAATATGTGTACAAGGTACCTTGTTTTAATCTTCATTTCTTTAATAAACAGTAACTTAGAGTATTTTTCTATATAAAAAAAGCAATAATTTTGAGTACAAAATATTCTTTTTGCCTTTCTTTGTATCCTAAGCACTTAGCACAGTGCCTGGCATTTCATAGATGCTTGGTGACTGATAGCTTGCAAATAACCTTGTGTTTGACCTCTTCATCAATTTAAATTGTTTTTTTCTGGGGATGGGTATATAAATATAGTTATGACTGCAGCAAAAGTCTTGGGATTTGGAAATTAATCATTGAATGAAAAATTATTAAGTGCTTATTACATGCCAGGTGCTATGCTAAGTTCTCAAATTGATAATAAAAGCAAGCAAAATAGTTCTTGCCCTCAAGGGCTTACTGGGGAAAGTAGTGTATATGGGGGTGGGGTGGGGATTCATCACAAGAAGTGAAATCAGGAGTGGCAATTAGAGACATAGAGTAAATAATGGACATGTCCTTTATAGGAATAGAAGTATTTTTTGATTGGATCACAAAAGGATGCTGGCTGTTGTTTGGTCACTAGTATCAATCATTAAGCATTTATTAAGTGTATACTGTCTGCTAAGCCTTGGGGATACAAATACAAATCCATTTCTTTTTCTTCTACACTTCATATAGGTAGACTGGATATGAATGGATCATTAGGGACCAAGAGCTCTATCAAGTCCAAGACAAAGTTCAGGAGTAGAGAAATATTGAACATTTTGACAGAGCCACCCCCCCCCCCCCACTCCAGCTTGGCCCAGTATGCATCAGAAAGTCACCATAATTAAGTGTATGGGTTTGAAGTGAAAAGATACAATATTGGTATCGTTATCTGAGGCAAATTATTTAATCTTCCTAATCCTTATTGGGTTTTTTTAATTTGTAAGGGGGGGGGTTGTTTTTTCAAACTCCAAAATTTTAAGATATTATTAACTCCTCAGAAACATGGTGCATCCTGGGTCCTAGAATACCTGCAAAGGAGACCTGTTTTTTTGTTTGTTTCTTGGTTTGTTTGATCTTTATGTCCTTCTCTACAAGAATCTCACTACATAAATTTGAGTGAATCCCATAGTCCAATCATATAGATTATAGACACTCTCCTTCTTGGATTCAGAGGTAAGACCAGAATATGATCAGCTGTTCTTGATGGGCTAGTAAACATAGTTGAAACACAGAAAAAAAAAATATTTACTGAATGCATTTTGCTTGCTGGGGTTCTACGCCGCGGGTAAGTGGCAGGGGCAAATATTAAATGAATGAATTTATAATCCAGATGGGGAGCAGCCCAGTGAAATGATTTACATGGAAATGAGCACATTGATGAAGGGCCAGCCAGCTGTTCAGGGATTTGAGAATGTGATCCCCAGGGCCAAACTCCCTTATCTTTATCCTAAGTGAGACAGTGAAATGCACTGGAAAAAAAACAAGACAAAAACTCCCACTGATTTTGGAATTGGAGGCTTTGGATTCAAATTCCCTTTTTACAGTCACATAATCTCGCTTATCTGCAGAGTGGGCTAATTGACATTGAAGGTCCTGTTGTTTTATTATTACTTCTCTACAAATTTGTTGTTGTTCAGTCACTTAAGTTATATTTGACTCTTTGTGATCCCATTTGGGGTATTTTTTGGGGGGGGCAAAGATACTGGAGTGTTTACCATTTCCTTCTCCAGATCATTTTAGGGATGAGAAAACTGAGGGAAACAGAGTGAAGTGCCTTCCCCAGAGTCACCCAGCTAATTAAGTGTCTGAGGCCAAGTTTGAATTCAAGTAGATGAATCTTCCTGACTCCAGGCTCAGCCCTCTGTCCACTGTGCCATCTAAAACTTTTTGATAATAGTTTTTTATTTTTCAAAATACATGCAAAGATAGTTTTCAACATTCACCCTTGCAAAACCTTGTGTTTCATATTTTTCTCCCTCCCTCTCTTCCCACCTCTCCCCTCCCCTAGACTACAAACAATTCAATATAGATTAAATATGTGTAATTCTTCTAAACATATTTCCACATTTATCACATACCATCTAACTACAAATAAATGAATTTATAAATAAAGAGATGGGCAGATTAAGGTATTGTCAATATTAGATGATCAGTTCATGATCAGAGAGGGTCAGTGCAGGATAGTAGACTAATTCTGGTATCAGAAGAAAGTATCAGCTTCAATCCTGGCTCAGAGGCTTGCTAGTTGTATAATTGATTTTCTTTGAGCCTTAGATTCCTTACTTGTCAAATGAGGATCCTAATTCTTGCCTAATCACTCTGTCAGCAAGCATTTATTAAATGCTTACTTGGGGCCAGGCACTGTCTCCCTCAAGGGTTATTGTGAGGAAAGCATTTGGATCATAGGACCGGAGATCTAGAATTGGATAATTTTTAGAAGTCATTTAGTGCAAAGCTCTCATTTTACGGTTGAGATATATAAGTGACATGCTGGAGATCACAGTTGGTGACAGGCAGAGTAAGAACCAGCTGACAACTTCAGCTTGTGCTTTTTCCTCTTCTGTGCTATACTTTATTTACCTTAAAGCACAGTGTAAACATTTTTAAATTAAAGCTTTTTATTTTCAAAACATACTTATAGATTATTTTCAATATTCACCCTTGCAAAACCCTGGGTTCCAATTTTTTTTCTCCCTTCATTCTCCCCCAAACCCTAGACAACAAGTAATCCAATACAGGTTAAATATGTACAATTTTTCTAACCATATTTCTACATTTATCATGCTGCACACACACACAAAAAAAATCAGATCAAAAAGGAAAATGAGAAAAAAAAATGCTAGCAAAGAACAACAAAAAGTATTATGTAAAATTGAGTTATGATTAATCAACAAGCATTTTTATTTAATACCTACTGTGTGTCAGGCACTATGGTGGGTTCTGTGAGTTTGTTTCAATTCTTTGGTTCTTCATGATCCCATTTGAGATTTTCTGGGCAGAGATACTGGAGTGGTTTGCCATTTTACAGATGAGGAAACTGAGCCAAAAAGTTTAGTGACTTACCCAGGATGAGACTGCTGGTTAAGTATCTGCATCTGGATTTGAACCAGGATCTTGACTTCAGGCTCTAACCATTGCACCACAGACACAAAGACACACACGAAGCAATATTTCTCCTTGATGATAAGAGTGGCTGTCACTTACATATTGTTTTAAACTTGGCATAGCATTTAAAAATATCCCACTTAATCTTCACAACTACACTGGGAGGTGGGTGCTATTACTGTCCCCATTTTACAGATGAGGTTAAGTGATTTGGCCAGGATTATTTAGAAAGTTTCTGGATCAGGAACTTCTTTACTTCAAGTCTGATGTTCTTTTCACGGTGCCACTTAGTTGTCCTAGAGATATAATATCAATTATGATTATTATTAAGCTATTCAATAATTTATTATTAAATAAACCTGCTCTCATTTTTTTCCTACCCAGTCTTTCTTCCTTTCCGCTTTTCTCCCCCACTCTCTGTCTTTTTTCTTTTTTTCTTCCTCTTTTCTCCTCTTCTTTCCTTCTCTCTCTTCCTCTGCTTTTCCCTCTCTCATTTTCTCTTCCCCTATATCCCCTCCTCTCTCTTCCCTTCTCTTCTCCTTTTTCTTTTCCCTTTCTTCTCTTCCCCTCTCTTTTCCATCTCTTTTTCCCCTCCCTTTCTTTTTTCTTCTCATTCTCTCTCTGACCTTCACATGATTTTTGAAATCTTTGGATGAACAACTTTTTATAAAATAACCACATAGTATTATGATTAATTCATTAATTTAGATGCTAGAACATTTTTTTCACCTAAGGGACAAATAGAATTGAGCAATATCTGAATAGGAGCAGTGCTACAGAATATACAATCTTTTATGTTACTGTGTTTTCTCCCACATCAAAACCTTTTCCCCTCCTTTTTATTGGCTTCAGACCTTTCATTAGTTTTTGTTTTCTTTTGATTTCAGGATGTATCAAAGCATATTTGAATATAGTAAGGATAACTTTGAGTGTTATTAAAGATAATTGATCTGTTCCCCACCAGACTAAAAGCTTAGGAGGATTATGACTTGTCGATATCTTCTCCATCCTTTTAAAAAGTTTATCTCTATCAACTGCTTCAGCTGTTAATCATTTTGTACTTTTCTTAAGCATTTACATAAATAAATGTACTCCCGATAGTTCATCTTTCTATAGTTTGTTTCCCTACTAGCCTTTTATTTGTCTCTTACTTGGACTGCCTTGCCATTGGGAGAACACTTCCCCAAGGTTCCTGAACAGTCAGATACTCTGAATATCACACTGGAAAGATTCTGCCTTTTTTCCCTACCTTTCTACTTCAGTAATTTTTCTTTTGCCCTGAAATAAGCAGTTCTGTCCACTCCTCTGAGTACAGATTTGAGGGATACCCATTTGAAAATTTATCAGCCACTTTTATTCTTCAGACTGTTCCTTCCCCAGAAGTAAATGACTTGAGTTTGTTCAAGATCTGTTAAATACATCAATGAGTCAAGTACCATGTGCCAAACATTGTGCTAGGTATTATTAGAAAAATAATCATGAGGTTGATACATACCGAGATAGAGGAATTGCTGAACTTTGAGTTGAGTCAGAGACCTCAGTCTGGTTGGCTAAGGAACTATGACCTCTCTGTCAGATTAGCATTGTTGACCTCCCTCTGAGAACTTGATAACGTTTAACCATCAGGAAGCCTCCCTGCCACCCCTCCACTTCCATTCCAGATTATTTTGCTCCTCGACTGGGAATCAGTCTACCAAGTGTGCCCACATTGGCAAGATCCATCCTGCCTCTAATGCTCCAGAATTTGGTTTTATAAAACCACTGCTGATTGAATCAGGCAGGGCAATGGTTAATCCTAAATTCACTTACCTCTTTCTTCTACCCTCTTTGAAAATAATTTAATCTCCATTTTTTACTTCCTGTCGACAGGAAGCTTTCCTCTGCCAATTCTGAGTTTGTCACAGGCTGACCCAGCACCACGGGGCTTCTGCTAGGGCCACTGTGTTTGGATATTCCCCCAGCTGGCAGAGAAGTTGCTGATGAACAGACAACAGAGGCCAATTTGCTCTGTGTAACCTCAGGTGTCCAGAAACTTTTTCCAGTATTAAAACGGAGGCACATTTCAGGCCATGAGGCTTCCTTCCAGCAGTTCTCCCAACCCTCTGTGGCTGAGTAAGGTAGGATTTGGGGAGTAAGGTAGGAATGGAGGAGGATTTGGTTGATAGAAAATAGTAAAAATCTGTCTTTATTTGAAAGCTTTCATAGCACAAAGCTGTTTTGACGCAGTTAGTGGCCCAGTGAGTAGTCCTCTTGACTTGGAACTTAAAAAAAAAAAGTTCAAATCCAGCCTCAAATTTTAACTAGTTATTGTGAGCTTAGGTAATTAATTAATCTCTGTCTCAGTTTTCTTGTCTATAAAAAGGGGGATTATAACACTATTCATCCCCGCCCAGGTGCTGTGATAAAAAAATGTGATAATATTTCTAAAGTGGTTTTCAGACCTTAAAGTGTTATGTAAATGATCATTATTACTGTTTGGGATGTGGTCATTAGAACACACTAGGGGCTAGGGGCTACACTAACTTAATGGCCAGTATAATAAATATCAGTCAGAGTGTTTAGGTAAGTCTGTGATATTTGCTGTGATGTTCATGAGGGTGAGAATAGGGGAGGCAGAGGGTGGGAAAAGAAAGAAGGGATTGGCAGGAGTTTGGGGGTATTTCATAAAAACTAGAATTGTAGAGGTAGAAGGGAAAATCAAAATAAAAAAATCTCATCCACTTCCATTACTTTACAGATGGGGAAATGACAATGTAAGAGACTGTAGCATCATAGGAATATGGAATCATAGATTATGAACTGGAAAAGATTTGTTCCGTGTGACACAGCTGGTTAGGGAGGGCTGGTACTGGAATTGAGGCTTTCCTACTTTCTGTGGGATGCCATCTTGAGCTCAGCCCATGTTTGGAGGGCTCATGACTTGGTTTTATGTTAGGGTCACAGAATCACAGAATTTTTGGAGTTGAAGGAACCTTAGAGGTCATATAGTCTAACTCATAGTCCCCAAAAGAATCTCCACTAACTACAACTCATTCTGTAAGTGGGAATCTGGGGGAAAAAAGGTCACCTTTGAAAGAGGATGATGGGGAACCCAATGCATCCTGAAATGGCCCATTGCATTTTTGGATAGCCTAATTGTTAAGATGTTTGGAGTTATCCTCATCTCCACCCCGTGCCCCAGAAATCAAATCTAAATTTGGCTCTCTATAAGTTTCTGTCTACTGCTCTTATTTTTCTGGGGCAAAACAAATCTACTCCCTCTTTATTACAACAATTTTATACATGTGTCTCTACAGGTATCATGATTCCCTCCTGATTTTTCTCTTCTTGAAGCTAAAAATTCATAATTTTAGCATCCCATTCTGTTGACCCTCCCCATGACAATCAATAACCTTTCTAACCTCCACTCAACTTCTTCACAGTATTTCAAATGGAATCTGACTTGCTCAGAGCCCACTGGACCTATGACATTTTTCTTTATTCTTAGAAGCTGTTACTCTTGATGTGACCTCAAGTCATGTTAGCTTTTTTGGCAGTCATATCCCATTATGACTTAGAGTGAGCCTGCACTTTACTAAAACCCCCAGATCTTTTCCAGACAATCTGCTGCTTCACTTAGTCTGGCATCTAACTTTCCCACCTGCTGACACACTCAGATTTATCGGTATGCTGTCCCTGGCAAACCCAAGGTGCTGTGGCTTTGGTACCTGGCTGCCTTTAGGAGAATGAGGTCCTATGCAGAGAGGTGGGGAAGACAAAGACAGAGAGAGAGAGAGAGAGAGAGAGAGAGACAGAGAGACAGAGAGACAGAGAAAGGCAGACAGAGAAAGGCAGACAGAGACACAGAGAGACAGACAGACACAGAGAAACAGACAAAAAAACAAAGAGAGAGTCAGAGACAGAGAGAGACAGGAGACACACACACACAGAGAAAGAGAGAGACAGACAGACAGACAGACAGAGAAAGACAGAGAGAGAGAAAGAGAGAAAAAGAGAGCTTGCTGGCTGGTTTGGTGACTCTTGTGACTCCACAATTCTGGCTAACTCCCTTCTATTCTATTACCTTTCCTTCTCCCTGTCTGCCCCATCACTGAGACAAAGTCTAGCTTTGCAGAGCAAAAAAAAAGTTTTCTAGCCCTTTCAAACTCAGAAGGACTTACCTATCAGACTTTTGAGTTTGTGGAGGTATCTGTCTGTTGTAACTGCAATGGCACCCTGGCTACAACCGCCCAATTGAGTCCCCTTGGGTCATTCCCCATTTCTAAGCCAGGCTCTTGATTTTCTGTGAGCTTTTGAGATAGCCTTAGAGGAGAAGTGGAAGGTGGACTTCTGAAATTTGTATTGGACAAGAGGATTAGAAACATAGAAATGTGTAATACCAAATAGTTTCTTGATGGGTTGCCTTCCACGAGGTGAATATCTGGTCATTATAATCTGTCCTTCTGGCAGCCTATGGACCCCTTCTCAAAAGGGGTATTTATAAATAAAATATAATAAATTTACAAAGAAAACCAATAACTCTGAAAATATTTTTAAAAACAAGTCCATGAACCCTAGATTAAGAAATCCTGCTCTGTTTGGCAACCAGGAGTTTTGCCAAAGCAGCCAACTCTCTCTCTCTCTTTACACAGGACCTCATTATCCTGAAGGAGCTGGGTATCCAGCCCACACCAGCTTGGGTTTGCCAGGAACAGGACACCGATAAATCTGAGTGTGTCAGAAGACAGAGAGGATGGATATTGGGCTCAGAGAACCCATAGACTGAAAAAGATCTGAGGGTTTTAGTAAAGTGCAAGCTCACTCTAGGTGGAAGACCTTTAAAAAGTTGTTCTTTAAACTTTTCTAGAACAAATTATCCCAGTTCCATTGGTATCTTGTTCTCTTCATTTATTTAATTCATTATTTACTTATTGAATGACATTTAATAATTTGGGCCTAGCAGAAAGCATTCTGTATTGAGAATCAAAGGACTTGAGTTCTAGACTCAATCTGAAACTATATCTGTGAACCTGAGCAAGTCATCTCACTCTGCATCCAGTTAAACATGTACATTTCTTTTTTTTTTTTTCACAAGTGAATTCTTTTTTTTTATTTTTTATTATAGTTTTTTATTTACAAGATATATATGTGTGGGTAATTTTTCAGCACTGACCCTTTCAAAACCTCCTCTTCCAACTTTTCTCCTCCTTCATTCCACCCCCTCCCCTAGATGGCAGGTAGACCAATACATGTTAAATATATTAAAGCAGTGGTTCTCAAAATTCTGGGGATCTCTGAAACCCTTTTAGAGAGTCTACAAATTCAAAAATAGTTTTTATTTCCAATATAGTAAATGTCTATAAATATAATCCAGATAAACAAAAACTCTTTGGAGAGATCCTCAATAATTTTTAATAGGATAAAGATACTGAAAACAAAAGTTTGAGAACCACTGTGTTAAAGTATAGAACATTTACACTTCTACTACTCACTTAGTTATGCTTCCAAGAGCAGCTAGGTGATGCAGGGGGCTTGGAACCAGGAATACTCAGCTTCATAAGTTCAAATCCTTCCTTCTCTCCCTCCCTCTCTTCCTCCTTCTCTCCCTCCTTCCCTCCTTCCTTTTTCCTTCCTCCCTCCTTTCCTTCCTCCCTCCCTTCCTTCCTTCCTTTCTTCCTTCCTTCCTTCCTTCCTTCCTTCCTTCCTTCCTTCCTTCCTTCTCTTCCTTCCTTCCTTCCTTCCTTCCTTCCTTTTCCCTCCCTCCCTCCCTCCCTCCCTCCCTCCCTTCCTTCCTTCCTTCCTCCCTCCTTCCTCCCTTCCTCCCTTACTTCTTCCCTCCTTCCTCTCTTCCTCCCTTCCTCCTTTCCTTCCTCCCTCCCTTCCTTCCTTCCTTCCTTCCTTCCTTCCTTCTATACTTCTTCTATCTCCCCTTCTCTCTACCTAGTGCTTGGCACATAGAAAATGTTTAATAAATTTGTGTTCCCTTTCTCTTTTCTGTCCTTGTACTGTTAAGGGCCAGGAAGCAATGCAAAGATAACATCCCAAAGACAAGAAGTCATGAAAAGATTTTATTGTCATATACTTTCACTAAATCTTATCCATAGCATGTGAAAAAATAATTAATTTATGAAATTATGAAGTGGAGGTAGACATTTGCAGTGGGAAATGGCACAGCAGCAGTCACACTTTGATAACCACAGAGAGTGTGAGGGGCAAAAAAGCACAGGAAATAGCAAGACCAATGATGAAAGCAGAAGAAAGTTATGAGGAAGAGGATGGGAAGGGAGGAAAGACAGAGAGTATCACTCACAGAATCATGAGTGAGAGCTGGGAGTAGCAGGCAATGTAGACCCCGTGGAGAAGGAAGAATTCTCCAGAGGGCAGGAGTTTGAGCTCTCATTTTTATACATTTTTTGGGGAAGAAACAGACTAACTCTTTATCTGTGTCACCTTTGGGATTGCTCATTGACATATCTAAATTACAATACTTAATCTTTGGGACATTCTGGATCCCTTTGCAATCTTATTTCTTGCCATTGCCTGTTATACTGGCTACTTAATATACTGACTAGATGAGAAGGTGGTCAGAAGGGCCAGAGCTAAGTACAATTTTAACACAGCCTGTATTCTGGGAACAAGATTACAGGGAAGCCCCAAACTGATTAGGTAACTGAGACCCCAGAGCAATCTAGATGGGCCTGAGCCTAGAATTGGGTCTCATCTCCCTAAGTTTAAGTCTAGCTCAGACATTTACTAGTTGTGTGATCCTGGGCAAGTCACTTTATCCCTTTTGCCTCAGTTTCCTCATCTGTAAAATGAACTGGAAAAGGAAATGGTCGACCACTCTAGTATCTCTGCCAAGAAAATCCCAGAGTCAGACATGACTGAAAAATAACTGAACAAACAGATACCTAGGGTTCTGAAATTCAGTAATGTTTAAAGCACCGAGCCAGGTTTACTATCTCCTTCCAGTGGCTACATTACACTGGGGATCATTTCTTCATTTGACCCCATTCTCCTACCCTTCTAAGCATGGGCTGCCTTCCTTTCCCCAGCTTTCCTCTACCCCTTCCTTTCTTCTCCAGAAAGGGCCAGTCATTGAGCAGCATAGAACATTCATTTCTGTACATTTCCTTCCTCTTGGCTTGAACACCCCTATTTAAAGCTTTGGGAAGAATGTAAGAAGCTTCAAATTCTTTGTCCTACTCAAATTTTTGAGGTCCATCACTTCCTGAATTCTAAAATTTTGTCTTGTAGTTTCATTGATGGTCCCTGAAAAGCTTGACTTCTGCCTTCCCAAGCTATAGCATATTAAATTACTTTGTTAGATCCTTTTACTTCTTGTTAAATTGTTACATCCCACTTAGGAACACAGTCCTTATCCCAGTTTTCAAGACTAGAACCCATGAGGATGCGTCTACAGCAAAGGTCCAAGACTTCCAGAGATGGCTGCTTTAAGTGCAAATGTCCACAGGGAAGATTCTGAATGGATACACATTGGGTCACATAGGAGTGAAAGGATATCAGACGCTTTCCTGGGGGAAACATTCTGATATATGCAAGAGGAATATCAGTCTGATATGTTGTTCTGAAATTCATTCCATGGAAAACTGATATTGATTTACTTGGGACATAAATGCAAATGTGTTAATATGAGATCAGCTTTTTTCTTTTAACAGTTTGATTGTTTAAACTTTTAAAAAATTTTTATCTTGCCAAGATTAAGGGGTATGTGCTCTGAGATTCTTTTAATCCTTTTAATTACCCCTCCATTTGTTTTACACTTTAGCCAGTAAAACCTCAGGCCTTCTGCATAATAAGAAGTAAGCAAAATTTTTAATTTTCTGTTTTTAAATGGGAAAAAAAGAGCATGGGAACAATGGATATACTCATTTGGGGTAGAGGCCACTAAATAAGGAAAAGGGGCTACCCTCTTCAGTTTTGAAGACTTACTTTGCTCTCACCCTACTGCTTAGGTTTGATTAATAGGGCTAGAGAAGAGGGTGGTACAGTGAATTTAATGGTGTGCTGTATGTCTTTATGCTGAGTAGACTGGGAAATTTACTTGTTAGAGAAGCTGGTGGAAATAAAGGACTTTTTTTGAAAAAATAGTCTATAACAAGCTAGTTTCACAATGGCCATGGTTTTGTTCCAGAAAGAAGCAGAATTACTCTGGAATCTTTTTTATCATAATTAATTCTCCTTCTCCTTCTCCTTCTCCTTCTCCTTCTCCTTCTCCTTCTCCTTCTCCTTCTCCTTCTCCTTCTCCTTCTCCTTCTCCTTCTCCTTCTCCTTCTCCTTCTCCTTCTCCTTCTCCTTCTCCTTCTCCTTCTCCTTCTCCTTCTCCTTCTCCTTCTCCTTCTCCTTCTCCTTCTCCTTCTCCTTCTCCTTCTCCTTCTCCTTCTCCTTCTCCTTCTCCTTCTCCTTCTCCTTCTCCTTCTCCTTCTCCTTCTCCTTCTCCTTCTCCTTCTCCTTCTCCTTCTCCTTCTCCTTCTCCTTCTCCTTCTCCTTCTCCTTCTCCTTCTCCTTCTCTCCTCTCTCACCTCTCTCACCTCTCTCACCTCTCTCCCTCCCTTGCTCCTTCTCCCTCAGTTCTATTTACTGTTTTTCTGGCTTCTTTCAAGTCCCAACTAAAATCCCATTTTCTTTAGAGAGCCTTTCCCAATCCCTTTTAATTTTAGCACCTTCTCTCTAGTAATTATTTCCTATTCATCCTTAATATAAATTGTATTATGTATGTATTAATGTGTGTGTATATATATATACACACACATTAATACATACATAATACCATATATATATATATATATATAATTTGCATGTTTTCTCCCCCATTAGATTATAAACTCCTTGAGAACGGGGCTAAATTTTTGGCCTTATTTTGTATTTCCAATGCCTAGCACAGTTCCTAGTGCACAGTTGTTGCTTGATAAAGTTTGCTGATTGCTTGATTACTTGATATGTGACAGAGAAAGAATGTGGGCTTCCCATGACTAAAAATTAGGGGGCACATATGGATAGCTGAAACACTGTACTGGTCTCTACAGAATATTAACAAAGTAAGAAAAAAGAAAATTCTCTGTGTAGGTTCAAGGAAGTCTAAATATGAGAATTAACCAGAATCCAAAGGCAGTTTTTGATTTGCATCAGTCATTGGCTGTTGACCTGCTGCCCAACATCCTGGGCTCTTCTCAACATCCTCTGGCCTGAAGGATTGCATTTGACCATCTACACTGATCAGATTAACTGGGTAAGTACCAATTTTGCCTTTCTGCCATGTTGAGTCTAAAGTAACACATTCTTGTGATTGGATTTTCATAGTAGGGCATCTTCAGCATTGGTTTGCTAAAGTTCATTTTGGTCTCTGAGAATATTTCAAGTTATCTACTCAATATTTCTAGCTATCTCTAAGCTTTTTGAAAAAAAGCTCTTATTAAAAATATATTCCATTCACTAAAAAACACCAAACTCAAAATTATGACTAATGATTCCCCTTTCTAAAAAGCTGTGAGTCTTGTTATATTAAAAAACAGATTATATAGATAAAATCACTTATGTTTATAGATTTTACTTTTATAATCAAAGAAAATTTAAAAGTCAAGCTAATGCAAGTTTAATGATAGTTTAAATTCGCAATTTACCTTTCTTTGTCTTCAACCTGCTTTTTTAGAATTATCTCATATTAACAATATTTCTTATATCCTTATATCCCTTACTTTCCTTATCTGTAAAATGGGAGAGGGAATATTTTATTGACTACTTCCCAGAGTCCTTGTGAACAGAACACTGTAAAAGTTTCATAAAGATAATAAAAACATTGAGCTGTTGTTAATGTAGCACTTTTTAACATATGTATTTATAATTATAATTCATATTTTTTCAGTGTTTTATTTTAATAGTATTTTATTTTTCCTATAATTCATATTCTGTTTATTTGTTTTGAGGCAGCAAGGTGGTGCAGTGGATAGAACCTGGAGTCAGGAAGTATTGAGTATCTAGCCTCAGACACTTTTTAGCCGTGTTTTCCCCATATGATACTTAACCCTTTTTGCTTTAGTTCCCCCATCTATAAAATGAACTGGAAAAGGAAATGGTAAACCACTCTAGTATCAGTGCCAGAAAACCCCTAAAAAAGTTTTTGGAGAGACTAAAAACAACTGAATAAGTTAATAATTTGAAACATCATTTGCCATATTAAATTGTAAGTTTTCAAAGGCCAGGATTATGTTATCTTTATATCTTCACCAGTTCTTACCATGCAAAATAACTTCTTAATAAGTGCTAGGTGAATGAATGCTGAATGCAGTGTGATAATTAGACATAAGAGGATAGCTGTTTACAGGAAATTACTGCAATTAGTATAACTTTTGTACAGATGAACCAGAATTCTATTTTTTCCCTTTTCTGCCTTTGTAGTTCTCCAGTGTATCTTTAATTGAGTAGAGTGAGAACAGACAGTTTCCCATGATGACATTCAAGCATCATTATCACCATCTTAAACACCCGAGAACAACAAGAAATCACATTTATGTAGCACATTGGATTATTCTAACTGCTTTGCCTGCAACAGTCCCGTGAGCTGGGGAGTGCAAATAGTGCCCCCATTTTACTCGTAACATATATTCAGTGTCATCCTTGTGAATGGATCGGCTTTTCCATGTTGGCCACCAGACTTGGCACTCCTTTCTTGTCATATTCTAGCCTCTTTATCTAGGTTGGCCTGTCAGTCATTACTTGTTATTCATCACTTCAGCCTCCACCCAAAGGCCACTCCTAGTTCTTCTGTAGCTATATTGTAGTTTCAGTCATTCCAGCTTTTAGGTAGCTTTGAAGAAACTGTTTAATTAGATTAGTAAAAAAAAAACACAGTAAAATCAAGGCATATTATCAACTTGCTTCATAAAATGTCACATTCTAAACACTTTGCAGCTTCCTCCTGCAAGGCAAATGCTGCTTGTCAGGTTGGAATCTGTTTTTATTCAGTTTCCCAAGCTGAAAGAAGGAATGGAAAGATAGACAAGACAGGCAGTCAGACAGAAAGATAGACAGGCAGGCAGACAGACAGACAGACAGGCAGGCAGATAGACAGGCAGGCAGACAGACAGGCAGTCAGTCAGACAGACAGACAGACAAACAGACAGACATTCAGGAAAGTTGTTGCTTAATAAAAGCTTGCTATCTTTGCACATACATTAGGAGTGGGGAGTTAAAACTATATCATGCTAGTTACTTCATGGACAGGTGGGGCAGGTTAAAGACCTTCCCTTTTTCTCTCTGTGGGCAGGATAGTTTGTGCTATTGCCAACCTGTTTTTGTCCATCCCAGAACATAGTTTCTATGGCTGCTGTCCACTCCTGGGTCCATCTTCCATCCAACAAGCCTCTACTGGCTGGTACATTGGAGAGGAAGGATGAAAGCATGGAAATAAGCATTTAAGTGCCTGACACTTAGCAAACATTATCTCATTTATTCCTCACAACCACCCTGCAAGGTAGGTAGTATTATTATCTCCATTTTACTGTTGAGGAAATTGAGGCAGATAGGTTTAGTGACTTGATCTAGGTCAGGCAGCTAGTGGCTGAGAGTAGATTTAAATTTGGGTTTTCCTGACTTCCAGCCTGTCAATCACCTAGCTCCCAAGCCTAGTGCTGCAAGTTTGGGAATGTGGCGAGAGGATTCTTGTTGCTTCTCTGTCTGTCTTTCTATACATCTTATGTGTATGGCCCCGTTTTCAGGCATGCTATCTGGGAGATATAATCCAGAGAAAGGATGCTTACCAACCCAAACACAGGTCCTGCCCCAAATCTTTGCACATAGATAGGGCAAGTGAAGCTTCAAGAACTGCCTCAGCACTAACGGAAGGCATGGTTAATCTGTAGCATATATCTAGTCATTGTCTTACTTATAATCGTCCAAACAGCATGATGACTAATGTAGATTTATCATTGCTGGGGAAAATCTCACTCTTCTCCACTGTGCTCAAGAATTCATAGATTTAGTGCTAGAAGGGGCCTTCGAGGCTATTTAATTCAATCCTCTCATTTTGCTGAGGAAAATGGCCTAGAGCAGAGACAAATTACTACATATCCCAAGACGGTTCTCTCTCTATTGTCAGGAAAGTTTTAGTACAGATAAAAAAGATCTATTTGGTGTGTTGAAAAAGCTCATGGGTATAATGACTGCATGCTCAAACAATAATTATTTTTTAATTGTTAAAATATTTCTTTTTTGTTATTCCAAACTGGGCCAGCATTGACAAACATGAACATTTCCATTTACAAAGAACAGAAAAAGAGAATTGCATATATACCCCCCATCATCTTCATTTTTTATAGCTGACATTTTTTCAACATTATTTAATAAATATAATGAATATTGGTTTCAAATTGTCTTGTTTATCCATGTCTTTTCAACCTCCTGCTGTTCTCTTCTGTTCATTAAAAAGACTCTACAGACTTTTTTTTTTTTTTGGTGGAGGACATCATTTTCATTGATATTCTCCCTTTCCCTCCCAAATTCCTCTTTAATTAAAAAAATCCCTTCAAAAATATATTTTTTTGGTTTGATCAAAACAAATCCACATGTTGGCCAATATATGTCTTCACCTGCAGCCATTTTTTTTTTATCAAGAAGTAGGAAGCATACTTCATCCATACTTCTTTGGAATGTAAGTGTTTGACAGTTATTTGTCTTCACTATACTTTGTCATCCTTTTTCTGCTTAAGTCACTGCATCTGTTCATAGGAGCCTTTTTAGGTTTCTCTGAATCTACTCCTTTCATAATTTCTTATGACATAATAATATTGCACTAAATTCATAAAGCCTGATTTGTTCAGCCAATTTGTGAATTGATAAGTACTCATTTCTAGTTCTTTGTTATGTTAGAAGATGTTGCTTTGTATATTTTTGTATATATAACTGTTCCTCCTTTTTCTTTGAACTCTTTGAGATATTAGTCCAGTAGAAGCATCATCATGTCAAAAAGTATATATAAAATTTAGTAACTCTTTTGGATATAGATCTAAATTGTTTTCCATTATGGTTGGACCAACTCATACATTTATCAAAAATGTATTGATGTGTTGTTCTTCCCATAATCCCTCCAACAAGTATTACTGTTTGACTTTTTTTGTCAGTCTGATAGATATGAGGTAAAAATTCAGACTTGTTTTAATTTTCCAGAAATAATTTTTAGAAGTTGCCTATATCTCCTAATTTTTTTCTAATATACATGCCATTTTTTCCTCATAGGTTAAAAATGAATGGTATTAGATCCTAAATTTCACTGCTGGAATGCTTCTTTGTCTACCAAGCATATACTATACTCTAGATTTTCAATAATCCACTCAGTTACTCTTTTTCCATTTACTGAAGTATTAACATCCTCTTTATTGTTGCTCATCCTTCGTTCTTAAAAAGAACCATGACATCAGGAAGAGAATGCCATGACTTGCAAGGGAATTGGATGTCATTCTTTAACCCTTTTTATATCCCTTCTGCCTAAAAGCAGGATGTACCTACCCCCCACCCCACCCCCAGAATGTAAGGTAAGGCAAGACTGATCAATTAGGTTAAGTTAGAGGCATGGTAGGGACCAGAAGAAGCCATTATAGTTCACCCACGTTTGTAAGCTTGAACTTATTATTATTATTTTTTACTTTTTTCCTCTCTTTCACTTCTTATATCCAGTCATTGCTTAACTCTTGTCATTTTGCATGTGGGCCCTCTTCTCTGTTCTTACTACAATTATCTGAAAATTATCATTACCATTTACCTGCAATATTTCAATCACCTGCCAGGTATTTCTACATCCACTCTCCTTCCCATTCATCCTTCATGAAGATTTGCAGAGCTTTGGTTATATCCCTCCTCTGTTCCTGTTTCTGATGGCTCCTTATGGCTTACAGAGTTCATACCCATCCAGTTGTCATCCCTGTCTATATTCTGGCATTGCCCTGCTTTTCTAGCTTTTATCTCATCTTCCTTCCCTCTGAACACTCCATGTTCCAACCAGAGTGGGTCCTGCTGAGCCCCAAACACGATACCTCCATTCTTGTTCATCTTGTTCTCCATGGATGCAGTGTCCTCGTATTTCCTCTTCACCTGTCCAATCCCTCTTTATCCTTTAAAGCCCATCCTCCCTCATCGACAAATCCTTCCCTGATTTAGCAATGACCTTCAGACCTCACACAGAGTTTGATAATGATCCGCTCCATCATTCTCTCTGTTTTACAACTTTCTAACTTGAGAAGCAGCCTGACATTCTGAAAAGAGGGCTGAACTTGACCTTAGATGTGGGTTTGAATCTCAAAGCTGTGTGACCATCTACCCCTATTATAACTTCATTTTCCTCTTTGGCAAAATGGCATTAATGAAACTCGATTTAATTTACCTTGCATGGCTGCTACTTTTCCAGCTTTAAAACACTATAGAAATGTTAGATATTATTAGGGACAGGAACATATGATTTCATGAAGATGGGCAGTTTCCAGGTAAAGATATTCACTTTCCAGGGAACGTCAGAGCTTTTTCTGATATAGTCTAGACATTTTTCTAGAACACAGAATGCTTGAGTGTCTTGCTCAGAATCACATAACCAGTTAATATCAAGAGCAGCATTTAAACCCATATCTTCCTGCATCAAGTCTGTCCCTTAAGCCAGATCCCTTGAGATAATGTCCTCATGGAATATTGTATTATAACTATTTCTAATGTCATTTCCTCTTTATCTAATGGCTTTGTGATAGTTAAACTTTATATTTTCACTGGTCCTCTAGCATAGTAGGCTCTTAGCACATTTTTGCCATGGCTGTTATTTCAGTGATGATGTGGTGCTCTGAATTTATTTGAGCTCCTCAAAACTTCCTTCAGGGCAATTTCAGAGGTGCCCCAGGTAAGCAGTCTTTTTATTTTGAAATTATACATTTAAACCAAAATAAAAAAAACTGTTGTAATCACTAGCTTATTCACCAGCCTTATATGGCTATTTCTGAAAAAAGAAAATGAATTCATCCTCAAAAAAATGCACATTTGTCTTTTTGAGGTAGGGGAGATAGTACTGAACTTGAAATCAGGAGAGACCTGGATTTGAATCTCACCACAAACACTTGTTAAATGAGTGACCCAAAGCAGGACACTTAACTTTTCTGTGCCTCAGTTTATTTATCTGTAAAATAAGTAAAATGATATCTGTTAGAATTAGGCTTCCAGGATTGTTGTGAGGGTCAGATGAGAAAATGTATACAAAATGCTTGTACATTTTAAAGTGCCATATAAAGGTTAGTTTTTCTTTTTCTTTTTACTGAGTTCATTCATAAGAGTATAACCTCTATAGATTCTGAAGACAATTTGAGAAGACAAATTTCCAAATTGCATGGAACAGCAGCAATATTATTGTAGTAAATACTTCACCTTTGAAAGCAGAAGCATTCATTTGAGTATATATTGGTAAATTTATTACAGAAATTATATCAGATTATTTTTAGCAGAAACCGACAAGAACCATGTATATTTCTTGAAAATTGGCAAAGAAGAGGATAGAACACTTAAAAAAAGATTTTCCTTCCTTTTCATCTTTTTGGTGACTTTGTCCCTTGAAGAGTTTGAGTCTTCATTATGATGCACATGACTTACGTCATCACAAAACAAACAGAGAGTAGAATTTTCTTTCATCAAAATAACTTTTATTTTAAATCATTTCAAGTCTTAAAAAGAATATTTTGCCTTTTCTCTACTTTCTTTGAATCTTCAGATAATTTTTTTAAACATATTTTTGCTCTGATTATATAGAAATAACTTCAGTTTACTTTGAGCAAATCCTATTTATCACCTTCTCAGGAAAGTGTTTCTTGGTGATTTAGTCAGCCAGCCAACAAGCCTTTATTCAGTGCTTAATATTTCTTACACCTGCTAAAAAGAGTTCTGGCTGGATCTCCCCATCTGCACTCATTTTCCCTCATTGCTTCTCTTTTTCATTTAATTCATTGGAAACTTGCAAAGAAAGTAGAATTCAGTTCAATAAACATTTATTATCTCTTGCCATTTAGTTAAATTCATCAGACAATTATGAGTTAGAAAATAGTCTGAGGGTAGCAATTAGAAAGAATTCAATCTATACTACTGAGTGTAGATTGATGTAAGAGACAAAAATAAGTAGCTGATTTAGGCATAAAGGATGCTATCATAAGCAAATTAGGAAAGCATGGAAAAATATACCTGTTAGATTTATGGATAAGGGAAGATTTGGTGACCGAACAAGAGATAGAGAAAAATCATAGGAAGTAAAATGGATAACTATACTTATATGAAATTTAAAAGTTTTGTCATAAAAAAACCATTGTAGTCAAAATGGGAAGGAAAGCAGGAAACTGGGAAAAATTTTTACAGTAATTTTCTCTGATAAATTTTTCATTTCTCAAATATATAGGGAAATCAGCCAGATTTTAAAAATAAGAGCCATTCCCCAATTGATAAATGATCAAAGGATACGAAGAGGCAATTTTCAGAGGAAGACATTAAAACTATCAAAACTGCTCTAAATCATTATAGATTAGAGAAATGCAAAATAAAACAATTCTGAGGTACCAACTCATATCTGTCAGATTGGTTAACATGACAAAATGGAAAACCATAAATGCTGAAATGAATGGGGGAAAATGGGAATACATTATTGATGGAGTTGTGAGATGGTCTAACCATTCTGGAAAACAATTTGGTAACTATGCCCAAAGGGCTATAAAATTGCATACCCTTTGCCTCAGAAATAAAACTACTAGATCTTTGTGAGAATCAAAGAGATCTAAGAAAAAGTAAAAGGACCTCTATGTATAAAAATATTTATAGCAGCTCTTAAATGGCAGCAAAGATTGGACATTGAAGGATTGCTCATCAATTAGGGAATGACTAAACAAGTTGTGATATATGATTGTTGATGGAATACTATTGTGCTATAAGAAATGACAAGCACAGGATGGTTCCAGAAAAACCTATATACATTAAAAACAAGGTGGGGTGAGTAGAATTGGGAGAACAATATATATAGTAGCAGCAATATTGTAACACTGATCAACTATGAAAGACTTAGCTACTCTGACCAATATAGTACTCCAAAATAATTCCAAAGGACTCTTGATGAAAAATGTCATTTATCTCCAAAGAGAGAATTGATGAATTCTAAATACAGGTTGAAGCTTCTTTTTCATTTTCTATATTTTTTAATATGGCTAATATAGAAATCATATTTTACATGATTTACATATATAAGAGGAATCATATTGCTTACCTTCTCAAGAGCTTAAGGGAGGGAAAGAATTTGGAACTCAAAATTTTAAAAATGAATGTTAAAAAAAGAAAACAGAAATATAATGGAATAATCAGTTGAGTCAAAAGAATAAGGATGGGACAAAGGTTGTCAGTTGAATTCAAGATTTATTCAATATTTATCATGTGCAAGGCCTTTGTCTTTAGTATAGAGAAGGTATGTCTTTTCCTTTGAGACAGGAGGAAGGAAGAGATTAGTTAATTTGTGAAGGAAACTTGGGCCAGCCTAGTCAGATATACCTTGGACAAAAGAACTGAGTTAGCAAGAAGGTATGATTCTGTTGTGAGCCACATGGAAACTGGGGAAAATGCAACTTAACTTAGAGTTTCTTGAATAGGAACAGCTAGATTCCAAGGATGTTGGGGATTGCCCTTTGGGAGATGATGTTTTGATAAATTTATCTCTGAAATTCTATGATACTACACAAAGAAGTGTGGGAAAATAATACTGAGTCTTTTTAATGGTTTGACTTTCCTGAGCTCACAGGGAAGGGCTTCTATGTAGATCTCTGTTGGAATTTCATTAATATCTTCTGTGTAGTCTATGTGTTAGATGATAATTGAGGATAAACAAGAGGCATCTCAGCAGGAGAGAGAAAATAGCTCTAGGGGTAGTAATTAGAGAGAATTTGGGCCCTCAGAAACACTGGCAAAGAAAATGTTTTAGTTTAGAGTAGAAAACTAACAAGGAGAAAGATTTTTTATATAGAAGAAAAGGGAGTGTACAGATTTCTTAAAAAATTAGGAAAAAAGGGAGCTTGGGCTGAAGAGAGATTGACTCAGAATAGCCAAAAAAATTTATCCAGACCAAGGCAAGTCAATCAAAATTGTCTCCTAGGCTGAATTCAACTGTTCAGTTCAACAAATAATTAATGTGGTATGTAAGACATTGTTTTAGGTGTTGGGGAATCCAAAGATGCTCTAATCCCAAGGACATTTTAACTACCTTCAAGTTGCTTACTGTCCACTAGGATGATAAGAATGTATAGAAATAAATATGATGCTTGATAAGATCAAAGGAAAGATCCACACAAGTTTTATAAGACAATTCGAGGAGGGAGAAAACACTTTTTTTTTTTTTTGAGGCAATGGGGGTTAAATGACTTGCCCAGGGTCACACAAGCCAGGAAGTGTTAAGTGTCAGAGATCTAATTTGAAGTCAGGTCCTCCTGACTTAAGGGCTGGTGCTCTATCCACTGAGTCACCTAGCTACCCCGAGAAAACACTTTTAATTAGGGTTGAGGGGATAGTATCAGATATGTCTTCATGGAGGAGGGGACAGTCACAATCACAGTCTCTTCCAAGGATGGAAGTCTCTTTCCAAAAATGCATGGAGTTAGGAAAGGCGTTTGGGGACAGAGAGCAGGGCAGTTGGAGTGCAATATAGATCATATGAAAGGGAGTGGAGCAAAATGGAGTCAGGGTTAAACTGCAGACAATTTAAATGCCAGATCATGGAATTTATAGTTTAGCTTACACCCAATAGGGAAGCACTGAAGGTTTTTGACTGGGGTAGGAAGAATTTCATTGATTAACTTGTTGTTCATGTCTACACAGTGCTCCTTTGTGCTCTTCTATCAGTTTATTAATTATAGTAGTACTTATTGTACTCAGAGTAATTAGGCTAAGACATTGCTATAGGCGGGACTTACAGGACAAAACAAGGAGGAGAGTTCCAAATTCGGTATTATAATTGTAATACTTTATATTTCTCTGCTATTTTATAATTTCTTCACATATAATACCTTATTTACTTTCTTAAAAATCCCCTAGCAAGGCAGAGCAGATAATAATCATGCTTAATTTATGATGAGGAAACCATTTCAGAAAAAGTTTCATGACTTTTCTAGAATCATTGATTCCTAATCTAGTGTTCTTTCTTTTTTGTTTTCAAATAGATGTTTTGTTGATGCTTTAAAATGTTTTTATTTTAATTTATTTTATAATAGCTTTTTATTTTCAAAATAATGCAAAGATAATTTTCAACATTCACACTTGCAAAACTTTGAATTCCAAATTTTTCTCCTTCCCTTCCCCACCTGTTCTTCAGACAAGTAATCCAATATATGTTAAACATATGTAGTTCTTCCATACATATTTCCACAATTATCATGCTCACAAGAAAAATCAGATCAAAAAAGAAAACGAAATGAGAAAGAAAAAAAAAGGCAAGCAAAAAACAAAAAAGGTGAAAATACTATGTTGTGATCCACAGTCCTCTCTCTGGATGCAGATAGCTTTCTCCATCACAAATCTATTCGAACTGACCTGAATCACCTCACTGATGAAAAGAGCCACAAACATATTGCTGTGCTTTTTTACATTGTTTTTATTTTCCAACAAGAAACTAAAATGTTAATCTAGTCTGATTATGGGTGCTTCATTCCACTCCATTAATCCACAACTTTTGTGCCAAGAGGAGTTGTTAGCAGTTCTCTAAAATTAAGATTGGTCCCTGCATTGATCAAAGGTGATGTCTTTCACTGTTGTTTTTCCTTTATGTTATTGTGTTAATTTTTCACTTGGTTCTGCTTATTTTGCCTGAATCAAAAAATCATCTTACCAGGTTTCTTTGAATTCTTCATATTACATTTTTCTTATCCAATAATCTTCCTCCCTCCTTCCTTCTCTCCCTTCTTTCTTCCTTCTTTTCTTCCTTTCTTCCTTCCTTCCTTCCTTCCTTCCTTCCTTCCTTCCTTCCTTCCTTCCTTCCTTCCTTCCTTCCTTCCTTCCTTCTTTTCTCTCTTCCTCCCTTCTTCCTTCTTTTCTCTCCTCCTCCCTTCTTCCTTCCTTCTCTCCCTTCCTCCCTTTTTTTCTTCTTCCTCCTCGTCATCATTACTGTACTGTAGGCTTAGTATCTTTGCTTTTGACCATCTAGGTGTACTTCCTATTCATCTGCCACTTTTAGGCATGTCACTCCCTGGCCCTCAGTTCTCTCACTAAACTGAGGGGTTGAAATAAATGATTATTTAGATCTTTTCTAACTTGAAATTTTATAATCTGGTTGAGTCCACATTCTTTATATCCAGTAACTCAAACCAATTTCCTTATTACTTGTTTTTGGACAAAGCCTTCCCCTCACCCTCCCCATATTCCTAATTACCCAATCCTGTCCACTTCCATGCCCCTCTCCCACTGGCATCGCAGAGTTTGCCCTGTGAAATCATATTGCTCTTCCAATGTTACCTGGGATTGAGGGTGGGGTAGAGGGGGATAGGGGTGGGAGGGAGACCTGTCTGAGAACAATGAAAACCCTCTTAGCCAGACATTTCCACTAATCATTGCTGTGGATTGAGTTGCAGAAGCTTGAGTACTTAGGCAAATGGAGACATGTTTAGGGTGGAAACAAAAGTAGAAGAAGAAATCTAGCCTGTACAGGCAGGCGTGCTGGTCATTGAACTGACATGCCATGGAAGGTCAGTCTTGGGACAATTGTTTGTTTGGTTCCGATGTGATTGGATGACTTGAAAAGTTCTGGGCTTTTGAGTTGCAGGATTTTAGTCCTCAGTCTTGAACAAGACTATAGAGAAGGACAAGTACTTCTTTCTTATTCCAGGTTCTTCCTTAAGGAAAATGGATTGCACCAACAATTCATTATTTGGCTTTTAAGTTAAAAGTGTTGTTGAGAAAAAAAAACTCTGGGAGTTTAAGACTTTAGTCTTAAGGCTCATCTTATCTTGGACAAAAAGCTTTCTTTATCTTTTTTTTCCCTCCTCAATAATAGAAATTACTAGCTTATTTTGAAGTATCATATAGAGTACTGGATTAGGAGTTAGGAAGACTTTGGTTTGTATATGTCTTGTGACACTTACTAGCTTGGTGATCATGGGTATAATTATTTAACCTTCTCTGAGTTTCAGTTTCCTCATTTATAAAATGGAGATATAAGTACTTACTTCCTATTTAGTATCAATTTCATTAGATTGTAAGCTTCCAGGGGCAAGGACTGTCTTGTCTCTTTTTGTTTCCCATTCCTTAACAGAGTGCCTAGCACATAGTAGGCTATTTATACATATATACATACATATGTATATTTAATTGATATTACTTTTTATCCTTTTATGCATATAGCTTTTCCATCCAACTGTATTTATAAAGTGTCTGAGACTTCTACTATTTCTTTTCTTAGGACCTGTTAGAGTCCTTTAGGCAGAGTTGGGTGTTTAATATGTATTTGCTACAGATGATGAAAATGGAAATGCCAAATGGAAACATGGTGACAGACAACCACAGGATCATTGATTTTGAGGTAAAAGCAATTGCATAGATCATCTAATCTACCTCATTCCTTTTACAGATGAGCAAACTGAGGTCCCAAGAGATTAAATGCCTTATCCAAGGTTATATAGGTTAGTCACAAATATATTAAGTGGCAAAGCTGCAATTAGACATTGTGTTTCTTGACGCTAGCACATGGCTCAGGGAAGGACTGATCGCTAAGACAGGTAAGAAATATGATTACACTGGCACATTTTGTTTCCCCAAATCTTCCCTTAGAAAGACACTTTGGTTATTTGCTTAAGCTAATTGAATCACAGCCGCACCTTCACTATGCCAGTAGGCATTTCAAATAATCATGTAATCATGGATTTGATTAAAAAAAAAAAACAATGATAAATGAGTTTGGCATCCAGATAGATGATATGAATCAGCAGAGGGTAAAAAAAAGCCAGAATCATTTAGATAGGAGACTAAGGGTCATGCTGTCAGATTTTGCCATCTTGAGAATCTCAGGATAGTAGGAAGCTAATCTATTGAGATTGTAAATGGGACATTAGAAAACAACTATATAGTATCTTTGTCACTTACCTTCCATTTAAAAAAATAAATATCAAAAGCAAGTTATCCTTAAATCAGTTTTAATAAGAAGACATTTGTACAATCTTTTTGGTCTTTCATTCCCCTTGTTTGCCTTCCCTTCCTTTCTGAAAATTCTTCCTCATTTCCTACGATATATATATATTCCAGTTTTGTGAAGCCATAATCTTTGTTGAAATGGAGAATAAATACCTCCTGAGAAGAAAAGCACAACCCTTAATGATACATATACACGTACATAGGTATATAATATATACATATATGCATTGCATATTACACGTACGTATTACACTGCACAGCACATTATATATACACACACACATCCCACACACATGTTCTCAAACTACTCTGTCAACATTGATTGGTACTTGTAGCCAAGGATCCCAAAAAGTGACTAGTATATTTCTCAGTACTCTAGAGTTATCCTCAAGATTTGAGGCTGTGTGTGTATGTACACACATACAAGTATACTTGCATATTATATATATAGTAACATATACAAACATATACATATGTTTGTAAACATGACAATTTATTAATTACTCTTCCCTATTTAAAGTTATGGAAAAAATGCTATGTCCTTGGAGGCTTATTATTGCTTGGAAAGTGTGAATTGGTAGAGGTTCTCTCTCTGTGTTAGCTACAGGCAATATGTTGAGCTAGTTTAGAATGGAGAGGTTTGAGTAAGTGACAAACCAAGAGAGAAACTCAAGTCGCTGAGGAATCATGAGAAGAGTAGTTTGACCTTAGCCTTGATATCTCCTTCTTCCCTTCCCCCCAAACCTAGGATGGAGGAGGAACTTTTGAATTTGAAAGGTGAGGAGGGTTTGGGCATTCTGTTTTCCAGTTAGCACTCTAGCATCATCCCCCAAGATAGCAACAACTGACAGTAGTGTCTGTATTAGGAAATAAGAATAATTTGAATAAGTTGAAGAGAAGCAGATTCAGGGCTTATAAAGTCATACTTTACAGGGAATAAATATCTTGAGGATTCTAGAAAAAGGAGCTATGAATTCTTCCTGTCCCATGTATTTTTTTGTAAACTTGAGGCCAATTTTTTCTGGACTACTATATACTAAGAGGTTATCACAGATCCTTTTGCAGGCAGGAGAATGTTTTGTACCAATTATATTGCCATTTTAAAAAGCTAATTGTGTGACTGATTAATCAGTGGTCATTTTCCTTTTTAATTATCTTTGCTAATCTTAGAGGTATGAAGTAGCATCTTTGGGTTGCTTTAATTTTGATTTTTCTAATTGAGAATTATTTGGAACTTTTTATGAGTGTTTTTTGATAGCTTGGGTTTCTTCCTTTGAAAATTAAAATTATGGGGCAACTAGGTGGTGCAGTGGTTAGAGCACCAACCCTGAAGTCACGAGGACCTGAGTTCAAATCTGGTTTCAGACAGTTAATACTTCCTAGCTGTGTGACCCTGGGCAAGTCACTTAACTCCAATTGCCTCCTCAGGGGAAAAAAAAATTAAAATCATATCCTTTTTAGGTCCCAGGATTATTTATCAACTGAGAAATGCCTCTTGCTTTTATAAATTTGAATTAGTTTCTTTATGTATCTTAGATATGAGACCTTTATCAAAGAGACTTACTGCAAAGACTTCCCCCATTGATGGTTATTTTGGCTGCATTGGTTTTGTTTGTACAAAAACACCTCAGCACCCAGTATTGAACTTGAGAGTCAGGATGACAGGATTTCATGAGTTTATTAAAATTCTGCCTCAGGTATTTACTTGCCCTGTGGTTCTGGACAAATCATTTAAGCTCTCAGCCTCATGTTTCTTATCTGTAACATGAGAATAATACCTATCCCAGAGAATAGTCAGGAAGAACAAATAAGAGAATATATATATGGCTATATCACATTTAGCTATAATTAATTTTATGTGATTCTCTCTGTCCCTTGTTTGGTCTTGAAACCTTCCTCTATCTATAGGAAATCACAGATTTAAGAGCAGGCTAGAAGGGACCTTAGAGAGGGGCACTGAAGTAGACCATATTATTTCATTCATCATTTGTTCATTTCAGTTTCTCCCTTATTTCAGACTTTGGTGCCTCTTCCCCTACTCTATTGGGCAGAAGCCAATCACTTGCCATCTGCTTACGGCTTGAGTGTCACATTGACACTTTCCACTAATCTGTTCCTTAGCTTGAAATCTCAGGGACCTGTTTTTCCTGAATCTGTTGTTTGACTGACTGGTGAGGCAGCTGGCCTCCAGCCAGCTCTTCTTCCCCAGGACCTGGTTGCTTGGAGCCTTCTTTGATCTGAGAGAGGCCCTCTGAAAGCTAGCCTTTATAATCGAGGGAGGCTTCAGATCCAGGGCTTTGCCTTTCATGCCCCAAACTGGTGGAGGGGGAAGAATACTCCTTTCTAAAGGGAGCACAGGGGTGGCGGGGAGCCCTGTGCAGCCAGTTTCTACATTTTGTCATATGTGACCACACCTCGATCCATCAAGGTGAACTTTCAGAAACTCTCACAGTAGAAACGTGTCAGAGCAATCACAGATACTTTCAGAATTTGGCAATTCCTTCTCCTCTTGAAACAGAAGGATCAGGCTGTCCTGCATCTGTTCCCCTCCATCAGGACAAATATACAGGATTTCTTTCTTCTGACCCTCAGCTCTTTTTCCCCTAGGGATGGAGTATGGATAATGTCTGATTTATGGGGATGAGAAATTGAGGAGGAGGAAGGATCCAATTAACTTTTTTTGTACCATGGAATCCTCCGGCTCTCTTGATGAGCCTCTGAATCTCTTTTCAGAATAATGTCTTTAATACGTAACATAAAATTCATAGTTTTGCAAAAGACTGTTTTGATAATATTGAAACAGCTACTGATATATGTCCTCCTGATTTCAGGACTGGTGCTCTATCCACTGGGCCATCTAGCTGCCTGTCCTCCCATTTTCTTTTGGTATTAGCTGGCAGATACAAGGACAGATGTCTGTTTTTATTAAACGTTTAAGGGCCCTTTAGTACTGGGCCCATAGAACTGCTTTGTTTTGTTCCACCCTGAATATGACTGCTCTAACATGATAGCAAGCTAAGTGTTAAATGGCATTGAACTTCAAATCCTGCCTGAGATGCTTTACTAGCCATGTCACTCTGGACTAACCTTTATCCGGTTTTAATTTCCTCAGTTTTTAAAATGAGGTTTATAATAGCACCTTTTTCACCTGCTTGTTGGGAGGATAAAGTGAGTTAACAAAGGTAGACTGCTTCTTAGAGTGCCATAACCAGGTTAATTAAATTCCCAGCTGGAAGGGATCTCGTACTTCCACGGTATTTTGTTGGTCCCATTCATATGGAATATTTCTTTTATTGCTTTGTGTTCTAGTGATCTGGGTGGATAAGTCATATCCTTAAAGAGAGGACAGCCCAGACCACTGTGATTTAATAGAAGGAAAATCAGAAGATTTAGGCCCTGGTCTCACCTCTGAGTGGTCTCAAGTAGCTCAGTCTCTGGCCTCATCTAATCTGTAAATATGGGGAGGATTGTATTTGATGATTTCTAAATCTATATTCATTCAGCTTTGAAGGCCTGTATTTGCATCTGTCATAGGACCTGGCTCAATAAGCACTTGGTAAATGTTTACCGAATATGTACTCTGTCCCTGCGTAACTAGAAATTGACTGGCTTGAAAATTTACTTTTAAGAATTGACATTAGGAAATGACATTTCCTGGTGAGGTATTCTGGACCATATAAAACTCCTCCTATTTCTAACTCCCATTTTATAGCCTGGGGAAATATAAAGGGGGCAGAGGCTAAGAAATGCAAACTTATTCTAACCCTTTTCTCTCCCTGACCCTTTTTCTCTTCATCTTTTCTCATCATTTTCTCTCCTCTCATTTCTTCTCCTTTGTTCTTTTTTTCTCTTCCTGTCCTTTCTTTTCTCTAGGATTAGATGATACCCAGCTTGAAAAACCTGCTCTTGACCCAGTTCTCTCCCAGCTGAACCAGCTAGCAAGATACCAATGTGTCTGCTTTTTTTTTTTTTCTGGGATTTCATTTAACAAGCATTTAAAATACTCATTTCCTTTCTGAATCCCAAAAGTCTAATGTGTTGGGGGTGATGAGGTTTTGGAGGGTATGGTCAGAGTTGGGAACTGGGTCATAATCAAAAATTGGCAAAAATTTCAAAACTGTCTAGTCCAACCCTATAATTTTTACAGCTAGAGAAACTAAGGCTTATAGAATCTAAGTGACTAAGGTCAAGTGCCAGAAGTTGATTTTAACCTAGGTCTTTGGAGCTAAAACCAAAGTTTCCATTTTGACCATGTCTTTTCAGCTTACTCTAGAATGGTTTTTGATTAGAAGAAGGAGAAAGCTTAAGAATTTGGATATGGTCAATAAGGTATGATAAACCAGATGCTCTATCTCTTCTCCCCTTATTTCCCCCCTTCTGCCCTCCTTTCCCAAAGGCACATCTCCAATATGCACCTGATTCTCCTGCAGTCTTGTCTAAACAAAAAACAAAAAAGAAATAAATATTGTCTCTGGGTCAGCAATGTTTTCTTCCCAGCATCTCTTCCCCTCTCCTGCTAGGAGGAGCCGCCATAGTCAGCTTTAGAGGCTCTTGGTCATAATTGATGAGTCAGGCTGGGCTGGAGCTCCCTGCTGTTTGAAATGAAGCTGCAGAAATGGGCTGAAATGGCGTTTTCCATTCAAGCTGGGTGAAAAGGGAACATCATACTCGCCCAACAGATTGTTTCCCTGGTGGGAGAGGCAGTGTAATGGAAAGAGCACTGATCCCAGGGTCAGTAGCCCTGGCTTTTCTTAGTTTTATCAAGTTCCCCACCTGAAAAATGGGAATAAATAAGTCCTTTCTGGTCTTACCTCCTAGAGCTGATGTGGGGCTCAGCAAAGGGGAAAGTATGACAGGGATGGAAAGTGAAAGCTAATTTAGCAATAGTTATTCTGGCTTTTGGTTGTTATTGGTTTGTGAAATAATTTCAAAATATTTTCAAAAATGTTACCCTTAGAACATTAAATAATAGTGACTAGCCTCCTTGTTTTTTTTGTTTCTTTTTTTGGTCATGTTAGGAGAGTTCATAGAGTTAATCACCTTCCTGTTTGCTTCACCTAAAAGCTTCCCAAAAATAGGGGCAAAACTAGAGCAGGGTAATTAAAACTTTTTTGACCATAGGAGCTTGAATTTATACTAGAAGCACTTTCAGTTCTTCAGCAACCTAAAAATCTAGAGGCATCTAAATGATTCAGCAGATAGAGTGCAGGCTACAAAAGTAGGAAGGTGTGAGTTCAGATCCTACCTGAGATACTTAGTAGTTTTGAAATCCTGGGTAAGTCACCCTCAATTTCCTCATCTGTAAAATGAAGACTTCATAGAACTGTTATGAGACTTACATGAAATCATGTATATAAAAGTACTTTGTAAATCTTAGAGCACCACATGAATGTTAACTATCATTGTTTTCTTAAAAACAATTGAATTTAGTGCTTTGTTTGAAAGAATAGATAATTATAATAACAAACTATTACATGGTATGTATTTTTCACTCAATGGTCACCCTCAACTCAGCTCTTCTCTGCCTTTCTGTAGTAAAAAATTTTTTCAGGACTCATTTGATGGGACACATATTTAATAAAATAAAATGAAATTATGCCTCAGCAACAATTTATTTGGGGGAAAAGGAGATTCACAATTTGATAAGGCAGCCCTCAAATCAACTCAGTCTTGGTCTTGCTAATAGAGATAAAAATGTGATAATCAGATCTTTTGTCATATGGATTCATCAAGAATGTTATATTTAAGTCTTGGAATCATCTTGTCCATGAAAAGATAGTTTTCAACATTCACCCTCGCAAAACCTCACGTTCCAAAATTTTCTCTCTCCCTCCCTCTAACCTCTTCCCCTAGAGAGCAAGCAATTCAATATACGTTAAACTTGTGCAATTCCTCTATAGATATTTCCACATTTATTATGCTGCACAGGAAAAATCAGATCAAAAAGAAAAAAATGAGAGGCAGGAAAAAGCAAGCAAGCAACAGCAAAAAAAAAAAAAAAAAGGTGAAAATACTGTTGTGATCCACATTCAGTGCCCATAGTCCTCTCTCTGGAGACAGATAACTCTCTCCATCACAAGTCTATAGAAATTGGCCTGAATCACCTCATTGCTGAAAAAAGCCAAGTCAATTAGAGCTGATCATCACATAATCTTGTTGCTTTGTATAATGATCTCCTGATTCTGCTCATTTTACTTACCATCAGTTCATGTAAATTTCTCCAGGTCTCTCTAAAATCATCCTCCTGATCATTTTTTTTTTTAACAGAACCATAATATTCCATAGCATTCATATACCACACTTTATTCAGTCATTCTCCAACCAATGGGCATCCACTCAATTTCCAATTCCTTGCCACTACAAAAAGGGCTACCACAAACATTTTCGCACATATGGGTCCTTTTCCCTTTTTTTATGATTTCTTTGGTATATAGACCCAGTATTGATATTGCTGGATCAAAAGGGATGCACAGTTTGATAACCTCTTGGGCAGTTCTCCAGAATGGTTGGATTAATTCACAACTTCAACAATGTATTAGTGTCCCATTTTTGGAAATCATCTTTTAGGAAAGATATTTATAAATTTGAGCTGTTCATACAAGAGTGACCAGGAAGATCAAAGAGCTGAACTCCATCCCTTATCTGTTGAAGAGAGATCTAGCAGGGTTAGGCCCGGATAAAAGAAAATTTGGGGGAACTTGGGCAATCTATATTTTTGTAAACACTCATCCATTTCACTTAGATTATCAGACTTATTGGCATACAATTGGGCAAAATAGTTCCTAATTATTGCTTTAATTTTTTTCTTCATTGCTGGTAAGATCAACTTTTTCATTTTTGATACTGGCAGTTTGATTTACTTCTTTCCTTTTTCTAATAAAACAAACTTTGAGAAACTTGGCAGCTATTTGATATTTAAAGTCCTTTGTAACTTGGACATTTCTGAACTTTCTACTCTTCATCTTACAATTTATTCCCCTCCATGTGTTCTATAATCCAGTTTCACTGATTAAATAGATATTTTTTGAGCACGTCATCTCTCCTCTCTGTACTTTTGAACTGACTGTCCCCCCATCTCTGAAATAGCTTCCCTCATTATCTTAGAATCAATCCCTGGATTCCTTCAAGACTCATGATAAGCATCTTTTTCTGTCAGAAGTCTTTCTTAGCTTCTAAGCTTCTTAGCTTCTAGCTTCTAAGCCTTTTTTCTAAGGTCAATGTCTATCTACCCTATATATTCTGTATTGACCTCTTTGTAATCATGGTGTATCTCCATCAGATTGTAAGCTACTTGAGGACAGGAATTGGGTTTTTTTTTTGCCTTTCAAACAGTGCTTACCAAAGTGCTTGACATATAATAATGTGTACATTATTCAACTAAATTTATATAGTTTATTTGTAAATCTCTTTTTCCTTCCTCTTATATTAGGAAATCATTGAAGGTGATCGCCCTGAATTATTTGTCTTTGGTTTTCCCCAAATTGAATTAAATTCAATTAAATAATTACTAGATACAAAATGTGGTGCCAGGTGCCATGGAGTTTCAAAGATGATCAATGCATGATCCTTTCCAGTAAGTAACTTTATCACATAAAATGTAGGGATATAAAATATGTACAGAGTCACTGTAATAAAAGGCAAAATTTGAAAAGTACTATGGGCTACACAGAGAAAAGAGAGATCACTTTAGCTGAAGGGATTAAGAAAAGCTCATAGAGAAGGTAGAATTTCAATTAATTAATACATAAGCAAGCACTTTTTAAATAATCATTTTTTATTTTTCAAAATACATGCAATGCAAAGATAGTTTTCCAACATCCACCCATGAAAAACCTTGTGTTTCAAATCTTTCTCCTTTCCCCACCTCCCCCTAGACAGTACGGTATCTAGTATAGTATATAGGAGTGTTGGATGTGGAGTCAGCAAGTTGTATTCTTTTTTCAATTGTATCCCATTTTTCAGAACTCCATTTAGTGTTTTCTTGGCAAAGACAGCGGAGCAGTTTGCCATTGCTTTCTCCAGTTCATTTTACAGATGAGAAAACTGAGGCAAATAGGGTTAAATATTATCCAGGTTTACAGATAATAAGTGTCTGATGCTAGATTTAAACTTGGGAAGATGAGATTTTTCTGATTTCAGACCTGGTACCCTCCACTGTAACACCTGGTAGCCCTAAATAAAACAATTTGTTATTCAGTCATTTCATTGCATCTAACTCTTTGTGACCCTGTGGATCTCTGTGCACAGGCAAAGATACTGAAGTGATTTTCCATGTCTTTCTCCAGTCACTAACAAAGGTTAAATAAGAAAGTTTTAGGGACTGGATTTGAACTAGGCATCCAACCTAGCACCCTATCCACTGTGCTACCTCATCTAATCTCAAACACTTACAGTCTATGACTTTGGACAAGTCACTTAACCCAATCTCAGTTTCATCATCAGCAAAATGAGAATAATAATACTATCTGCATCAGAGAATTGTTTTGAGGATCAAATGAGATATTAGTAAAGTGCTTAGCCCAGTACTTGGTACATAGTAGATGCTATATAAATGTTAGCTTTATTATAATAATGCTATGGATATGGTCCTGTAAGGGTGGAGTAGAGCAGAACTATTTCCTTTCTCACACTGGAGCTACTGCTACTCTCTCCATGAAGCTCACAATGGCTTTGTTGTCCACTCTCCCACATGGTCTGTGTGGTAAGCAGTCTGTGAAAACCCCCAGCTCTTTTTCAAATACAGCCACACTTTCATACCAGTCCTTGGAACACAGTAGGTGCTTAATAAATGTTGATGAATTGATTGATTTTCCTGTCTTGTATATGTGAAATTGATTTTTTTGAAGGCTAAGATTTTATATTTATCCCTATTTCTTTTACTTTTCTTGTTAGCTTAATTTTTTATTATTTGATTGTTGTAATGTATGTGGCAGAAATTTTAGTGTCCCCAAGTAATTTTGCTGCAACAAAAGGACTGATTTGCTGAAAGTCTTCTAACTCTTGTTTTTTACTAATAGCCATTGCATCTCCTAGGCTGACCTCTTCTTGTTTCTCTTCCCCTTCTTCCACTTCTGCCTTTTCTTCTAACCAGCAGGAGACCTTTCCTTCCCCTTCTGCACAAAACAGTCTGCATTTAATGTGTGGCCAATTTACTAGGCGTTGTGGTTCATCCACACAATGGGGAATACAAAAAATGAGATCCAGTATGTGCCGTGGAGGAGTTTATGCTCTCCTTGGAGAGACAATTAAACAAACATTTATTATGAAGAGCTTACTATGTTCAAAGCCCTTTTTGTCTTTGGCATATAAAGGTGAGAAATGGCTCATTCTCTGCTCCCAGACATATATGGAATAGTTAGAGAATAACAAAACAAGAGTTTTTCAAATGCTAAATCAAATATATTCAAGTTGTAGAAGATAATCTCCAGACCTTTCTGTCTTCTGAGGAGACCTTAATTTATTTGAGAAGGGTTAATTGAAGAGTCCTTGGCCAAAATGGCCATTTTCTTCTGGCTAGGATGAAAGCATTAGAATAAACAATAAAGACCCAGATTTTAGACAAAATGGTATTGGTGGCCATTTGGGTTGGGTTGGGAAGCCAGTTCCTTCCCACAAAGAAAAAGCATTTACTGAATAGTCCCTGTGGGGAGATAAAAATGGTGGACACAATATGACTGCTTCTGGAGATTGTCCTGCACTGGAGAGAGGAGGAGTTAGAGTAGGGGTGACACAGACAGTGAGGAACTCTCTTGGGGTACACCTACATTTGAGGAGAAAGCCTGGATATCTGATAATATTGGGAAGCTACCAGATTTTTCTTGCTAGCTAATATCCATGTTGCTGAAGGAGTAAAATGATCTATTAACATGTAATATAACAAATTAAAAATTGTGCAACTTCTCCAAATCATTATTTAACATTTCTGTATTCTAAATCTTTTTTTTTTTTAATTTTTTTTTATTTAATAGCCTTTTATTTACAGGATATATACATAGGTAACTTTACAGCATTAACAATTGCCAAACCTCTTGTTCCAATTTTTCACCTCTTACCCCCCCACCCCCTCCCCTAAATGTCAGGATGACCAGTAGATGTTAAAATATATTAAAATATAACTTAGATACACAATAAGTTGTATTCTAAATCTTAATGTCCTATGGAAGAATAATGCTAGGGTTTGTGACTCATGGCCACATAGCACTGCTGCCAGCATACTGGTTTTAAAAAAGGACTTTTGTAGCAGAAAATCTCTGTGCATTGTTCCAGCTGAAATTCATCCCAATTACCTCTTGTTCACTTTTTAAGGCTGTATCCTTCTTTAGCTTCTGTTTTGTTTCTCTTGGTGTCTGTATTTATTTCCCTCTCTCTTTCTAGATAAACTAATTTGAGGAAATACCCTTCCTATGTATTATAATAATTATTGCATGTGCTTTTCATCCATTTTGTTTTTTGTTTGTGTGAATAGTCCTTTTTGCATTATTGTACAGATTCACTGAAAAGACAATGTAGCGTTCCCAGTTCAAAGTGAGTCCTATGAGTATCTTAGGTTCCAGTACAAATCATGCAATGTGATTTTCCTTAATGTATAGATTACATAGGTGAAATCGAAGTATTATACATATATAAATACATATTATATATGCAGGTGAAATTTTAATGTTCATTAAGAAGATCCTTAAAGAGGAAGACAAATCAAAAAGTTATAGAATAGAATAGTTCTTTGCTGTTTTTGGTATATAGAAGTGAGGATGAGATTGATTAAATGTGTATGCACACATTTTTTGCATTTGCCATTTCATTCTCTCTATAGTCTTTCTGATTAGGTTTGTGTTGGATGTCAGATAGACAGTGTCAGACAGTGAGGTAGAAAGTGGGTTTGAGAAATCACCCTGATTTATGGTACCCTAGGGACAGCACTGGCTGGATTCCTACTTTATCCCATAGTTCTCACTAGAAATTTAGGTCAGCCTTCTCATTTTATGGATGAGACAACCAAGAGGCACACTGAGGTTTTATGATTTGTTCCAGATTACACAGGCTCAATAATAGAACCAAAACTAGCACCCAATTACTCTGAGTCAAATAGGATTTCTATTACTACTTTCCAAGGGCTCACACTAAGTGCTTACATTCAGGATCCTGATGTCCTTGCTGAATTCTTGGTTAAAAGAAACAAAAAAAGAGACCAAAAAATCTTCTTAGTGCCCTAGCTCCTCATATTCAGATTTAATAAATGTTTTTTAAATACCCATCATGTGGAAGGCAGTGTGGTAGTTGCTGAGAATATAAAACTGGATGCCACAGAAATCAAACCCTGTGGTCAAGGGACTTATAATTTAAAGGCAGGAGATGAATCTACATGATAATTCTGGTTAATATTCTGTAATACCCAGGAGAGCATGATAAGGACAAATGAAAAGTTCCAGTGAAGCACTATAAGAAATTTGAGAAGAGACCTAAGGGAGAAAGGGAGTCAGGGAAGGTTTAATGCAGAAGTTGGTACCTATGTTGAACCTTAAAGAAAAGGAGAGACTATACCACATGGAGATTGTTGGTAAAGGTGAGTCCATGACAGGAATGCAGGATGATATAAGGAAGAACTATAATCAGCTTATTTTGCCAGAGCAGAGTATGAGTATTAGGATGCATTAGAGAGAGTTTGTGGAAGCACTTGAATGGCATAATCAAATAACAGGGAGCTATAAGTGGCTTTAAGTAAATAAATGCCATGGCCAAAACAATGCTTTGGGAAGATTACTTGAAAGTTTTTGAGAGCAGGGATCGCAACCAGGAAGGCTTACATTTAAATTAAATTAAATTAAATCTACTGACTGGGTAATTTTTTAAGATAATAAAGTTCAGTGGAGGTATTGAACTGCATTGTGGAGGGCTTTCCTCATTTGGAGAGTTCTCTATACCATTAAGATCAAGGGCCATGCCCTAAACCAGTTTTTAGGACCACCACTTCAGAGAAAGCCTTCCCACTTTTTAAAAGGCCAGAATATGTGAAATCATATATCCTTAAAGAGGCAGGCTCTAAATAGTCAAACTTTCTCTGCTAAATATTGGCTTAGTAGTCAAAGACTCTCTTAGCTAAGTCTAATATCTTCCCTAGGGCTTACCACAGTGCTCTGCACCCAGTGAGTGCTTTATAAATTTTTAAAAATTGTATTATATTGGCTCCAAGGCCTATCAAAAATTTATGTTGTATGTAACTGTATAATGATAGGGAACCTTGAAAATAACATAGCAGGAGTTACTCATAACATTGTAATAGTCAATCCATAGATTCTTCAGTGAATTAGTAGCTATCTTATTAGTAGTTTTATAAAACAATTCCCAATTTAAAGAGATTTTACTTTTCAAAGAAGAGCATTTTAAATAAATTATTCAAAAATGTGATTTATATAGGAATTGTTTTGTTTCTTGTTTCCTGATGATATTAGACTAGAGGGAAATTATCTCCCAAGTTAGTAATAAAGGTTTGTGATATTTGTGACTTTCTTTGGGTAGATACTCTTTTAAAAAAATAAAATTTATTGATACCTTTTGTTTATTTTTACATTGCCAAAGATACATAGTATCTTTACTTACTCTCTCCTAAGGAATTATCCCATATAACAAATAATAATTTTAATGACAAAAAAGAAAAGAAAATCAGCAAAATTGATAAATATATCAAAGATTCTGAAAATATGTGCAATGTAATACAGTAGTGAGGTTAAATGACTTGAACAAGTCACAAACCTTGTAAAATATTACCCATCTATTTCACTAGTTACTACTGCCTCTGTTGTGTTAGAGATATGTTCTTTAGAATTCAGTTTTCCCTTGTTCCTTACCTCCCATACTTCCCTTTGTGGTCTCTACAGATCAGTAGTCTACTAGCTGCCCTGAAAAAGAATATTTTTTAAAATTAATTTTTTTACAATTAAAATTTTATTTTCTTATTCTTACTTACCCTTTAGGGAAAAAAAGACAAAATTCTTGTTAACAAATTTGCATAGTCAAATTCCTGCATTGGCCTTGACCAAAAAAATGTTTCATTCTGCACTGAGGCCATTTCTTCTCAGTAAAGAGATTAGTCCTCTGGAATCATGATTAGGCATTGTACTGGTCAGCTAGTTATACTAGGCATTAGAATCATAGTTGGGCATTGAACTGATAAATCTTTTTAAAATAGCATTTTATTTTTCCAAATATATGCAAAGATAGTTTTCAACATTCACTTTTGTAAAATCTTGTGTTCCAAATTTTTCTCCCTCTCTATCCCCTTTCCCCTTTCCCAAGACAGCAAGCAATTTGATATAAGTTAGTTACATGCAGTTCTTCTAAACATTTCTATATTCATCATGCTGCACAAGAAAAATCAGATCAAAAGGGAAAAAACACAAGAAGGAAAAAAACAAGCAGACAAACAACAATGACTAAAAAAGGTGAGAATGCTATGCTTTGATTCACATTCAGTTTCTCTCTGGATAAGGATGGTACATTTCCAAAATCTATTTGGAAATAGATTTCCAAATCCATTGGAATTATCCTGAATTACCTCATTGTTGAAAAGCACCAAGTTCATCACAGTTGATCATCCTATAATCTTATTATTATTGCGTACAATGTTCTCATGGTTCTATTCACTTCACTTAGCACCAGTCTCTGTAAGTCTTTCCAGGCTTTTCTGAAATCAGCCTGCTTATCAATTGCATATAGAACAGTAATATTCTATTATATCTATACACTGTAACTTATTCAGCCATTCCCCAGCTGATGAGCATCACTCTGTTTCCATGAACTGATAAATCTTTCAAGATTTGTCTTTTCAGTGATGTTATTATATAAATTATTCTTTTGGTTCTGCTCACTTCACTCTGCACCAGTTCATACAAGTTTTCCTAGGTTTTTCGGTATAGTAGTATTCCCATTGCAATCCTGTACAACAGTTTGGTCAGCCATTCTCCAATGGATGGACACCCTTAATTTCTGCTACCATAGAAAGAAGGGTTGTGAATTTGAATGATGTGAATGTATTGTGAATACATGTGAAGAATGTGAATGATGAAGGGCATAGGATCCTTTTCCTATTTATTTAATCTTTTGGGGTTATAGATTTAATAAGTGTTATCTCTGAATCAAAAAATATAGAATTTGAATATAGACCATGATCAGAATATAAACTTTGGGGCTAGAGAAGAACAGAGCAAAAAAAATTTAACAAGTGCCTTCTTTCTGTTGATTATCTTCAATTTATCCTTTATATATCTTGTTTATACATTGCTGCTTGCCTGATGTCTTGCACTTTGGCCTGTGAGCTCTTGGAGAGGAGGGATGGTCTTTTACCTTTCTTTGAACCTCATCACTTAAACACAGTGCCTGGCATATGGAAGCTGCTGAAAGCTTACTGACTGAGTGACTGGCTCAGATCTTTAGTGGTCTCAGCACCTCCCTGTCCCCCCCCCCCGCCCTTTTATCGCTTCCTCCCAGACATCAGCTCTGTGAGTGACCAGTATTATTCACAGTCACTCTTTGAGATGACCAGCTGCAGCTCCAGAGAGCACCTGAGTTCCCCTGCAAGCCAAGTGGTCAAAGAGCACCTATAGGGGATGGGGAGGAATGGTGAATTGTAAAGTTTAAAACAAATTTTCTTTTCTATCCCTTCACCCTCCTCCACAACTTCACTTTGTAACTCTATTCATATAGTCTGGACCTTTCCTCCCAGACCCTCAGCTCTCACACCTTAGAGGGGGCAAAGTTTGGCTTTGAAAGCAAAGCCTAATCCTTCTGCTCCCCTCTCCCCTTCCCCCCCCCCCCGCCCCGAGAACCCCTATCCCCTCATGATGTCTTGTTCCCAACAATGGCCTTCACTTGGGCCAACTTGCACTCTTTCTAAAGCACTTTCTCCTTCCATTTAGTGGAAAGAATACTGAATTTGATCATGAAGTCTGTTGCAAAAAAAGGTTAAGAATTTCCTGTCTAATCAAATTCCCTCATTTTGAAACTGAGCTCCAAAGAGGGAAAAGTGCTTTATCGGAGAGTGTTGCTAAGAGAATAAAATACTGGACTTGTTACTTAGTTGGATGATCTTGACCAAGTCATTTAGTTTTTTCTATACTTCAATTTCCTTAACTGTAAAATGGGAATAATAATAGCAATTATGTCATTGGGGTGTTGTGAAGATTAAATGAGTAGTATTTGTTTGTTTTTTAATTAAAGCTTTTTATTTTCAAAACATACACATGGATAATTTTTCAACATTTAACCCTTGCAAAATCTTGTGTTTCAATTTTCTTCTCCCTTTCCTTTACCCCCTTCTCTAGATGGCAAATAATCCAATATATGTTAAACATGGTAGAAATATATGTTAAATCCAATATGTGTATACATATTTATACAATTTTCATGCTGCACAAGAAAAATCAAATCAAACAGGAAAAAATGAGAAAGAAAATAAAATTCAAGCCAACAACAACAGAAAGAGTGAAAATGCTATATTGTGATCCACACTCAGTTCCCACGGTCCTCTCTCTGGGTGCATTTGACTCTCTTCATCACCTCATTGAATCACCTCATTGTTGAAGAGAGTCACGTCCATCAGAATTGATCATCTTATAATCTTGTTGTTGCCGTCTTTAATGATCTCCTGGTTCTGCTTATTTCACTAAGCATCAATTCATGTAAGTATGAGTAGTATTTGTGAAGCACTTAGTCCAGTGCCTAGCATGAGGTTCTTAATAAATACTTATCCCTTCTCCTTCTTAAGGGCAAGGTCTTTTTTCACTCTTCTCAGAGAGATGCTTATTTTAATTGGGAGACTCCTGGGGATGTAATATCTCAAGGTAACACTTTAGGGATGCTAGAAAGTGGGGGAATGAGAAGGGAAGGGGGAGTGTACTTTGCAGGGTTATGGTAAGGAAATGGCCAGGAAATGGGCAAAATAAGGTGAAAAACTTCCCTTTCAGAACCAGGAACCAGGAACCAGGAGTAGAGTTCAACTTTCCAGGAGAGTAGAGATGGTTGTGGAGTAAGCCAGCTGGTATTTGTCAGAGGCTGGACACAAACCCCAAGTCCTCTGGATTTCCAAGACAACACTCTTTCAACTACCCTACAGTGTTACCAGGACTTGGTGTCCTGGGATTGCGAGCTATTGCAATATATTTTTCTTATTCCATAGGTACTGTCTCTTAAACTGAATAGGGACCTTTTCCACTTCTCAGTTGGCTTCTGATGGCTGGTAGCCATGTTTAATGTAAAATTTAGGGTTTCTGACTCACAGTCAAAGATTCTTTTCAGAAGTCTTAGGCTCCCAAATACTCCTGAATCCCTTTTGGATGAAATCTCTGAGAGCCTCCCCTCCAACTCCGTTTAGAAAGTTGGCAGCTCTGATAGAAACCGCTCTTGATGTCATTTCTCTGAAAACCTTCTAATGCAATATTCAGCAAAGCAAAAGCCATTTAAGTCCATAATCTGTGAAATGCCAGAGCAACAGGTTTGGCTTGACCTTTCACTGAATTAACTAAAATAATGTTTTAATAGTGTTTAGACGCAATCTGACTATAATAATATCTTTTATAGACCTTTGATAGACCTATTTTTGAAAGAGATGCTAACTTGCCATGGCACTTTGGGTAAGAAAAATACTACTTTTCTTAGCCTTAGTTTCTTTCTCTCTAATATGTGGGATTTGGCCTCTGATGTCCCTTGCAGCTCTTGATCTATGATTCTGTCAGAAGCCGAGTTGAAGTTAATTTCTCTTTTGTTTGGAAATCTATGAGTAGAATTTTTGAAAGTGGACGATTTACTGTTCTCACAGAACCTTCCTTTGAGTATACCACCCACTCAAGCTGTCCTTCAGTCTTTCCTCCTTTCCTTTTTTTAAATTTAAGAAAGGAACTGGACATAGGATTTTTTTCATTATTATTATAGCCTTTTATTTACAAGATATATGCATGGGTAATTTTTCAGCATTAACCCTTGCAAAAACTTCTGTTCCAGCTTTTCCCCTCCTTCCCCCTACCCCCTCCCCCAGATGGCAGGTAGACCAATACATGTTAAATATGTTAAAGTATATGTTAAATACAATATATGTATACATATCCATTCAGTTATTTTGCTGCACAAGAAGAATTGGACTTTGAAATATGGTAAAATTAACCTGAAAAGGAAATCAAAAATGCAAGCAGACAAAAACAGAGGGATTGGAAATGCTATGTAGTGGTTCATTCATTTCCCAGAGTTCTTTCCCTGAGTGTAGCTGGTTCTATTCATTATTAAACAAATGGAACTGATTTGGTTCATCTCATTGTTGAAGAGGGCCATGTTCATCAAAATTGATCATCATATAGTATTGTTGTTGAAGTATATAATGATCTCCTGTGGACATAGGATTTTTGCAGATACCAGGAACCCCGGGTGAGAACATGACCTCTCTTAATGCAGATTGCTACCTTCTCTGAAATTTACAGGCTTAAAGACTTGTTTAGAAGTTCAGTGACTTGTCACATAGCCAATGTGTGTGTGTCAGAGGAACTTGAATTTAGGGTTTTCTTGCCATTTGAGATCTGTTCTTTATTTACTATACTATTCTCTCTCTCAAATTTAGAAAGACACTTACTATTCATTGTTTCCAATTCTTCACCATCAGCTTACCCTTCAATTTCTTGCAGTCTGGTTTATGTGCTCACTACTGAAATGGATTTCTCCAATAATAACCCCATAATTACCAAATTAATTGATGGGTTGATTTTTTTTAAATTTCCATTCCTTTTTGTGTTAATTATCCCCCGTCCTGCTTGTCTTTCCCCTCATCCCTTGCCTTCTAGAACACTAGGACAATAACATTAATGATACATCTAACAATTACATAGAACTCTAATATGTGCTAAGTACTTTACAAATATTATTTCATAAAAAATAAGAGCAATGCCCTAAATGATAAATGATCAAAAGGTATGATCTATGCCTAAAGGGATATAAATTCATGCATATCCTTTGACTTAACAATACCTTTACTAGGCATGAATCTCAAAAGAGATTTTTTAAAAAGGAAAATGACCTATAGGTATGAAAATATTTATAGCAGCACTCTTCTCAGCGCAAAAAAATGGAAATTGTTACATATTCTCTTGGTTCTTATTTGAATGCACCATCTCATTCTCATTAATCTTTCCACTGATGCCTTAATTCCTTTTTTTATATATATAGTTATCCCTCAATTTTTTGTCCTCAGATCACTTTTCTTATCTGGGAAAGCTAAGATAGCAAAATAGATAGAGTGATGGGGTTGGAGTAAGAAGAAGCTAAGTTCAAATATGATTTTAGCCACTAGCTGTATGATTCTAGACAAGTCACTTACCTTGTTTGCTTCCATTTCCTCATCTGTCAAATGGGGATAAAAATAGCAAATAATTCCCAGAGTTATTGTGAAGATCAAATGAAATAAATTTATTTGATCTTTGACCCACTTACATTTAAAACTATTTTTACTTTTGATTTTAAAATTTTTGAGTTCCAGATTCTCTCCTTTATTCCCCACCCCCAGGCCCTATTAAGAAACCACATGTGAAGTTATGCAAAACATTTCCATAAAAGTCATGTTGCAAAAGAAAACATAGATCTCCCATCCTAAAAAAATCCTCAAGAAAAATAAAGAGAGACAAAGACAGATAGAGAAGGAGGCAGAGGAAGGGAGGGAGGGAGAGGATGTTTCAATATGTATTCAGGCACAATCAGTTCCTTCTCTGGGTATGGATAGGATTTTTCATCCTAAATCCTACAAAGTCATGGATCATTGTACTGCTGAGAATAACAAAGGCATTATAACTGATCATCCCACAACATTGCTATTACTTTGTATACAGTACATTTTACTTTGCTCATGAGTTCAAGAAGAACTTGACAGGTTTTGTCTGAGAGCATCCTGCTCAGCATTTCCCATAGAACAATAATATTCCATCATAATTATATGTATACAGTTTATTTTTCGTGGGCATTCCCTCAGTTTCCAATTTTTTGCCCTGAAAAGAGTGCTGCTATAAATATTTTTGTGCATATAAGTCATTTTTCTTTTTAAAAAAATCTCTTTTGAAATTCATGCCTAGTAATGGTGTTGTTAGGTTAAAGGATATGCATGAAATTTATAGCCCTTTGGGCATAGATCATACCTTTTAATCATTATTTCAGGCATGACTCTTATTTTTTATAAATTTGACTCAGTTCCTTCTATGTTTGAATGAAATAATATTTGTAAAGCATTTAGCATATAGTAGGTTCTATGTAAGTAGTAGATGCATTATTAATGTTATGTTATTGTCTGTCTGTACATTCATCAGATAAACATTTATTCAGAACCTCAGACTTAACATTTGAAGATCAGTCCTTTGAAAGAGGGAATTATTCTTTTGCCTAGCAGTCAGCTAGGAATGGAAGTTTCCCAGAAATCTTGGTTCCTTTGTATTGGCCAATATCAAAAGAAGCCACCTATCGAGGTAGTAATTCTCCCTTCACTGAAGGGCTTTAATTCTGCAGAGAAAGACCCATTTCAGGTAAGAGTTTGATTAAATGACCTCATAGATTCCTTCTAAATCTAAATTCTGTGATTCTTTCATATTGAAACCTGAATTTATTGTCCTTTCTTCCCAATCTCTCTATTTCTACCAGAAGTCCCATCATCATTCATTTTATCCATGCTCAAAAACTGGAAGTCATTTTTTACTCTTTCCTCATTTCCAGTCAATTACTTAGCCTTATTAATTCTATCTCCAGGATATAGATATCACTTGTATTTTTCTTTTCCTCATCACTCATTGTCATCTGCCTACTTCATGTTGTCATCCATCACTTTTTACCTGGATGATATCAATAGCTTCCCAACTAGTTTTCCTGCCTATCTAGTCAATATCTTGTTTATATTGTTGTGAAAATAAATTTTTTGATTATGTCATTTTCCTTTTTAAAACATTCAGTAATTCCCTTATTGCCTCTGGGATGAAATAAAAATTCCTTAGCTTAGAAATTAGGGATGACCATTATTTGATTTTAGCTTACCTCTCTTTCCAGTCTAATTTTACTTTACTTCTTTTCATATAGACTCTAATATAGCCAGACTGTCTTTTGGTCTGTGTTCTCCAGCCATCTTGCAATTTGCAGAGATTGTCCCCTTGTGCCTAGAATTCCTTCTTTCTTCATTAATAATCAATTTTACCCCCAGAAGTCCCAGGTCGGGTGCTATAGTCTCAATGTAGCCTCCTCTGACCCTTCTTGCTGAAAAGAATCTCTTTATACTCAATTTTAAAATACCATTTTTATTTAGAACTTTTTAATTCTTACATTCCATTTTGTATCACACTTATTTATATGTGTGACAGCTTTGTTATATTATAAACTCCTTGATAGTAGGACATAGTAGGATAGTAGGATAGTAAAACAAATTTAACAAATCCACATTAAGCAAAGCACTGAAAAATGATAACGCGTTAACGTAGCGTTATCATTTTTCAGTGCTTTGCATATCATGTATGCTTAATGTGGATTTGTTAAATTTGTTCAGTTGAATTAATTGAAACCAGAGGCAGCCTCGGTCAGTATAAAGAAATATAATTCTGGCGGGCTTCAGTAAAGGCAATGTGGGGAAATGAAATGAACCTTGAGCTGAGATTTAGGAGACCTGCTTGGTTTGTAATTATTATCTCCTTCATGATCTCTTGAAGATGTTAGATATATTTGTACCTTAATTTCCTCATTTGTCAAAGGAGACAGTCAGTCTTGTCCTATGGGGTTGTTTTAAGAATTCTGTAAAAATAAAATTTTGACACATGGAGTGTTAAAGGGAAAGGATAATTATTGTTATAACTGCAGAGAGTTGGAAGAGACTTTATTCAGAACGAGAGTCTTCTATTATAGAAAGTAGGACACTGGATTAAATTTCAAGATATATGGGTTCTTCTGGTTCTGACAGGTACTAGATATATGATCTAGGAAAAGTCAAGTTCTTTCTCTGAACCATGTCTCACCTGGAAAATGGGAATGGTAATCAATAAGCAATCATGTTGTTCTGGGCAGTGGGGTAATGTAATGGATAGAATACTGGGTTTGGAGTCAGGAAGGCTCTTCTTCCTGAGTTCCAGTCTGGCTTTAGACATTTTACTGGCTGTGTGTCCCTGAGCTGATCACCTAACCCTGTTTGTCTCAGTTTCCTCATCTGTAAAATGAGCTAGAAAAGGAAATAGCTAACAACTTCATTATCTTTGCCCAAAAGGGCTCACAGAGAGTTGGACAAGACTGAAACAAGTGCATAATAACAATTCATGTAATAAGTATATACTCTGTGCTAGATACAATGTTAAGTCCTGAGGATAAGTGATTTAAGTAACTCTCCCCCAAGGAGCTTACATTCTAATGGAGAAAACAAGAATAAATACAAAATACTTGGCTTCCAGAGGCGGGAGGATAATAGCCACAGGGAATGCTGGGGAAGATTCAGAAAGGTTACCTGTGGAAGGGAAAGCTTCACCTGAGTTTGGAAGGAAACCAGAGATTCCAAGAAGTTAGGATGGTATATTCCAAGCTTAGGAGACAGTCAGCATAAAGGTATAGAGACAGGTGATGGGGAGATAGCATGTGAAGTACCACAAGTGGGCAACTTTGAAAGGGTTTGTAGAGTAAGCATATGGTGGGGACTGGTGCTAACAGAGGAGTGTGTTTTTGAGGGAAGGAGGGACCCAGAGCTTATTGAGTAGGAGGAAGTGATATGGTCAGATTTGTGATTTAGGAAAGGCTACTTTTCTCCTTTCAGAAGCTCCATGGAGAATGCATTGGTTTGGGAGAGGATTGAGTTGGGAAGACCAAATAGGAAGCAATGGCAATAGTCTAAGCAAGAGATGAAAAGTTCTTTGACCAGAATAGTGACTTTATAAGGAGAGAAAGGGGCACATGTAAGAGATATTCTAGAACAACAACCAAATTTGGCAGGTGATTGATTATTTGGAGTGAGAGCAAGAGATCAGTGATGACACTGCTATTGCTGTAAGGATGGTGATGTCTTTGATAGTAATAGGGAAGTTTGGAAGAGAGGTGGATTGGGGAGAAGAAGAAAATTGGGTTTTATTTTAGCTATGTTGAGTGACTTTAAAGTGGATATGGATCATCCAGTTGGAAATATCCAATAGCCAGCTGGTGACAAGGGACTAGAGCTTGGAAGAGAAACTAGAACCAGAAACATAGATCTGCAAGCATTCATCTCCATGGAGAGGGTAATTGAATGCATGAGAACTGAGAAAGGGAGAGGAACAGGGAAAGGGAAAATGAAAGAGTAAAAAAGAGAAGAGGACTCAAAGAGAACTGAGCTTAAATACATAATTAGGGTATCAAGTTAGTAGGCATGATGCAGATGAGGATTGAGGGAAGGGAAAAGTGGTCATAGGTAGGAGGAGAACCAAAAGAAAATTATGTCCCTAAAACCCAAAGTTTCCTTAAGGAGAAGGTGATCATTAATGTCAGATACTTTAGAGATCAAAGGTAACACTCTTCTTTATCACCCCATATTTTCCCATGTGTAAAAACCTCATAGAACTACCTCATAGAACTGTTTAAGGCTCACTAGAGATAAGGTATATAAAAACTTAACAAATCGTAAAGCACTTTATAAATTATTTTTATTAATCTGTACACTTGTTTGTAAGCAAATCCATACTTGACCTAGAACTAAAAGATAGTTCTATAACCCTTTCTGAAGCACTCAACCTTTCATCAGTGCTGTTCTCCTAAAATGATAATTCACCCAGCTAGATTGCTCTAGAATGAGCCATTGTGGATCTACAGAGTCTTCATTAGCATGCCAACTGGTCGCCACATAAACGCTGAACTTCTATGGGCTGCATGGATTATATAGTCACAGACTTCCAAAATTCAAAGGATTTAAAAAGTCACCTAATCCTTTCTGTTTTACAAATTAGGAAAATGAGGGCCAGGAAGTAGGCCCATTGTAAGCACAACAAAGATTCCCACTAATGTTCTCTTGATTTTAAATATGGCACTATTTCCACTGGACCAGAATACTATATAACATAGGACTTACCCAGAGTCTGAAATTCTCCAAAGGAAAGCCTCTCCATTTGATTTTGGATTCGGGTGTAATTGTCTTATGCTACTTTATTGATTTTGAAAAGACAGCTATTCTCTACACCCACAGGATTTTAGGAAGCTAGTAAAGAACAATAGAACTAAGAATATTCTTTTGAATATGGGGGAAAAGAGAAAAGGGGAGATGGAGAGTGAAAGGTAATGCTAGGTTCTGTCTGACTCTCACTCATTTTGAGATTTCTGCAATGTGGTGATGAGGTTCTTATCCATTTTTTAAAATTAGGGACTTTCTACTGACATCATGGACCCCTTTTCAGAATAATGTTTTTGAATGATCTAAAAGGAAACACATAGAATCACAAAGTAAACCAGGTAGTTTGAAATTCACTTATCAAATTGTTTTTCAAAAAGTTAAGGGATCTTACATGAAGAAACCCTAGACTATAAAGTAAAAGAAAAAGATAATTTTTTAAAACCTTTGGTCTATAGAGTAAGTTTTTTGTTTTTGTTTTTGTTTTTTAGGAGAGCATGAGGTCCATTTAATAAGTAACTGATTTTTTTTTTTTTTTTTTTTTGGTGTTTCTCCCCCCAGTAGTTCATGTCTGATATTTTAGACATTACAGCTGGAACTATAAGTGGTAGGGCCATGGACACAATCTCTCAAATTATGGAGGAACCATGCACATCACAGTATCTTGCATATCCTTTTTGGCCAATTGCTACCTATCCCTGTTTGGGTCTCAGTTTCCTCATTTGTTATGTAGCAATATTAGCTTATATGATCTCTAATAGCCTTTTTAGCTTTAACAGTTTCTGCATATTACCTTTTCTTCCAGGGGTGGAGGGAGATTATTTTAATCACACCCAGGAAACATAGGATAGTAGAAGGATAATTGTAGTCAGGTGACCTGGTCTAATTCTTTAGCCTTCAATTAGAATGACACTTCACCTTTTTCCTGGACTCAGTTTTCTCATTTGTTATTGGAAAGGATTGGACCAGTTGGTCTCTGAGTGCCCTTCATCCTGTAAAATGAGATGAAATCCCATTTGTGTATATAAGGAGTTAATGGTTGGATAATGACATGGGCTCTGGTCTGTAATTGTTACTGAAAGAGGACTATGGAAATTTCCATTTACAGCAGACTTTGAAAGAAACAAAACAACAACCAAAAATCCCCAGCCAGTCTGACAACTGACTTTCTTTTGTGCACATTTAGATCCAGATACCAGAATAGAGGCGGAGTCCAGAAGACTGACTGTCATTGGAAAGGGCAGGACAGATAACCACGGGTAGAAATGAGTAGTTTCCAAAAAAGGGAAGCTGGCCTGGCAAAAGCAGAAGGCTTTTTATTTATTTATTTTGTTTGTTTTGGTCACAGTCCCTAAATCAACCCAGGTCAGTTTTTGATCTGTGGAGGGAAGAGCAATGAGAAAATTCCCCCTCCCTTCCCTGTATAAAAATTTTTTTTTTCCCTCTTAGGATGAGGGGCTCCAATTTTTTCCTAACACAATCCAATGCTTTTAGCAAGGTGTCTACAAAGCTTATTTCTGTTGCCTCATTAATCCTTTAAAATTTTTTAACTAAAAAAAAAATAAAAGCTAGTTGGGGTAATAACTTTGGAAAGATAAAGAATTTCAGAGACCAGAAACTCAAGTGATTTCTTTGATTCCTAACATTGTAATATGTTACAGCTGCAAGGGGATTGGATCAACTAGTTTAATGCATGAATATATAATTACTAGAATCCTACTGTATGTTTGTCTAGTGGCTTTTGGATTATATTGTATGGAACACAGTAGCACTTTAGAAAATGCTTGTTCATTTGATTGATAAACTAGTTGTCATTCATTATTTCGTTTTACCCTTATTAGTACCCTGTGAAGTCAGTATTAACAGAACTCAAATACTGCAATGGATCCATGACTTCATCAGTTTGGATATTTTTCAACCAACTATGTCTTCCGATTTTGTCTATCTCTGTTCCATAACAAGCTACATGAATATGAGTTATTGTGATCTTAAAGAAAGGTATTTAGAAACCATAATAAATGCAAATAATTTGTAAATTGGTCTAGAGGTCTGTATCTGCTTCTTCACTAGAAATATTTTTTTGAGGCATGTTCAGGATAGAAAGGCAGATGCATCTCAAATTGTCCCTCCTCCACGATACCTAGATAACCCAAACAAGGAACTGTCCAGCTCTCCATATCCTCACATCTAATTATCTCCACCTCTTTGCCCAGGTGACACCTACTGGAAAAAAAAAAAAAAAAGCATTCTGATGTTTTATCACAAACTTGGCAAGTCTATTAGATTCAACTGCTGCTCACTGGCTACTATGATGAATCAAGCATTATGCTTAAGTATTTTGAGAATTAGAGAAGTGGACAACATAAGTCCTGCCCTCAAGGAGCTTATGATCATGTTAGACAAACAGATATTCATATTGTCTCTTCTTGAAGACCCTGACCAGAGGGAAATGATCTCTTATCCTAACTCTGCCACTAAATAGCAGTATATTATTGAATAAGCAAGTACTTTACCTATGGGTCTTCAGTTTCCTTATCAATAAAAGGAAAATAATAATAGCAGTTGAGGTGAGTACCCTATGAAGAATTTACAGGAGAACATGACATATATGGCACCTTCCTAGCATTGAATGACCTAATAATATGTGATCTCAAATTATAATAATCTATAAAGTCAGCAAGAATTTAATGAATGAGCATCTTCTATGTTCCTAGCTCTAAGTTCTTGTGGGGATAGAAAAATTTGGAGAGAAAAAAAAACACACAAAAAAGAAGATGAAGACAACCGCTAATCAAGTGCTAAATAACAGTAAATAAATTACGAGATAATAATAGTGCCTGAACAGACTTTTAAAAATTATCTAATCACTGCATTTCAGTTTTGCAGTGGGAAGACAATGACACCTAGAGAGAGGGATTGGCTAGAATCTAATTATGGTGAATATCAAATCTCCTAAACTGGTCATACATATTCCAATTTGCACCATTCAAAGTTATAATTATATAACATATGGTCATTGGTTCCAAGCTAATGGAAGTAGACAGTGCAAATTCCAATAACCAACTATGTCATTATTGGCACTAATTAGGACCTAGCTGTACATAATTTCACTTATATTTATAAGATCATAGAATTTTAGAACTGAAAAGAGCTTTGAAGGTCCATTAGTTCACAGCTTCTTAAATTGTGACAAGGTCATAACCTCATATGGGCTCTTGTAACTGAATGTGGGAGTCATGAAATTATGATTTTTTATCTGTATTTGTGTATCTATTTTATTTACCTTTATACTTGGAATTGCATAAACATTCTTCAGATAAAAATGGGTTGCAAGTGGGAAAAGTTTAAGAAGACCATTGACTAACCTGTAGTCAATGCTTCCATTTTCTGGAGGATGAAAAAGATCCTGAGCAGAAAAAGGACTTCCTACCTATCACACAGGTATTAAGTAGAATCTAGACATATTATAAATCCTTGAAATCCTGTATTTTCCCCACTGAATCAGGTTCCTTCCTGGGCTTCAGGGCTAGAGAAATGGCTCAGTTTTTCTGAATCTAAATCCAATTCTATGAGCTGGCTATCTGACTCTTTGAGTATGGTACCTATCCCTGGAAGGAGTCTTGGGGTTTTGTGCTGACAGAGATGGCTACCTGACAAGGATATTTATAAAAGAAATATGTCTTTTATTGTCTAAATGTAAAAAATGAGATGTGCAGGTTTTTGGATACACTTACTGCACTGAGCTCTGGTCTAAAAGGTTTACATTTTTGCTCCTCTATACCCAGAGCCTAGTATAGTTTTTCTTGAATATAACAAGTGCTTGATATATTGACATATTGACTGAAACCATCAGACTGCTTACTGACCAAACAGTTAAAATTCAGGGAAGACGCTTCATTGCCACTTCTCTCCAGCTGATAGATCCTTCCTACTGTTTCTAATATATGCCGACCTGCTGGGGGAAGTCAGAAAGTTTTCCCAAAGAACATTTCATCTGAAAATCTTCTCCCTTAAGCAGCTTGTGTCTTAGGTCTTGTAATTTTGCCAAGATGGTGGGAGTACTCACTCCTTTCTACTAAGACAATTATAATTCTCCTGTTTCCATTATAACCGTTCATTCCAGGATCTCAAACAGCTTCCCAAACAGTAATTAGTTTAACGTCACAACACCCCCTCTATAGTCTGGAGGTATTTTTCTCCATTTTACAGATCCACAGAGTTTTGTGTTTTTTTGAATAAAATTTTATTGATATCTTTTACTTTTTTTCATCATTTAAGTTTCTCCCTTGTCTCTTCACTCCCTTTTCTCAGAGAATCACCCCTAATAACAAAGATTTTTGGGAGGGAAGAAAAAAGAGATGGAAGAGGAAAAATAATCAATAAAACCAATTAGTACATTTTTAAAAATCCAACAGGATATGCATTGTTCTATACTTATGCCCCCTGCCTTCTGCAAAGGAATAAAAAAAGATGTCTTCTCATTTATGTTCTTTGGGGCAAGATTGTTATTGCAACTTTACTTTTCAGTTATTTGTGGTGGTGCTTTCCATTTACCATTGTTACCATTGAGTACAATATTTTCTTTTGGTTCTCTTTACTTCACTGCATCAGATAGAATAAATCTTTCCATGCTTCTCTATATTGTGTTTTTCATGCAGCAGTGGGTCAAATTGAACTAGAAACAGGGGTTACTAAGCCCTGTAAAAGGATCCCTACAGGCCTTATACTGACTTATTAACATTGTTTATATTTTCTTGTATTTTTATTTATTTTATTCGGTATTTCCTAATTACATTTTAACTTGATTTAGACCACATCTAGGAGTGTTGTGGATTGCATTCTTATAGCACAATAATATTCCATTATAGTCACTTGCCATAATTTGTTTAACCATTCTTCAAGTGAAGAGCATTTACTTTGTTTCCAATCCTTTTTAAGATTCTTTTATATTCTTTTTGAAAATGGAGACCTTTCTCCTCCAGTTCTGTGGTGTCTTTCTTGTTCTCCATAATTTTTTCATAATAGTGATATTAGTTTATCACTCATATCCACTAGTTCTTGGATCTATCTAGTTCCTCTGGGCCTTGTGACATTAGCTCATAAAGAGTATTCAGGTGCTTTCTTATTTTCTTCCTGTGTGTTTTGTGTATGTACCCTGTATATATTTTTTTTCTGACCTACCTAGTACAAAGGTCATTCTTCTTAACACAGAAAACAGCGGCAAAACCTACACTGAGCAGTTCTGCCTTTTTTTTTTGAATAGGAGAGAAATGTGGTCATATCAATGTTTAGGAATGTCAAGTTAGCAGTTATGTGGAAAAGAGAATACAGTTGGGGGGAGACTGGAACTAGACCAGCAAGGAAAATGCTGTAATGGCCCAAAGGAGAGGTTATAATATAAAGGCCAGCAACAGCCTATTGGCTGTGTACCTGCAGAAAAGAGGGCAGATGTGAATGATGTCTTTGGAGATAGAATCAAGAGGGGCTGGCTACTCCTGGGTTATGGGGGCTGACAGAGGAGAAATGTCTTGGGTAGCTAGAAAGTCAGGTATGCCTTCAATAGAACAGGAGAATTTGGAGCAGAATATAGGTGTGGTGTTGTATCAAGTGAGTGACTGGCGTGGTTTTAGTCTGAGATTTGTATAGAATATCCAGGTCGAGATTCCCAGTGGCAGTCTAAAACAGGAATTCTTAATATTTGTCATCATGAATCTCTTTGGAAGTCTGTAATCTCTTTTTTGAATAATGTTTTTAAATGTATAAAATAAAACATATAAGATTACAAATGAAACCAATTATACAGAAGTACAGTTATCTAAATATTTTTTAAAAGTCCACTGACTAAAGGTTGAGAACCCCTAGTTTAGAGTGGAACTGCTTAAACTTTTTCCATTCATGATCCTTTTTGCCTGAGAAATTTTTATGTGACTCCAGCTATATATGTATATAAAATAGATATACAAATCAATCAACTATTGATAATAAAACATAATTTCAGACCCCTACATTTAATTACAAGATTCCATCTGCACAGAGATGATAATTGAATTCATGGAATCTGAGATCACTGGGGAGAATGCTTATAGAAGCCCTCTCTTCCTTTAAAACACAGCTCAAGGAGCATCATTCTATGTGAAGATTTTGCTGAACTTCCCAACTTCTGGTGCTCCCTACTAGAGGTACCTCTATTTAACTACTTTGTTATTATATTAACTACTAATATTTGTATTTATTCACTTCATATTACATATATTCTTATGAATATATTCTATTATACACTATATTATATAGTGAATAGTCTTATAAATATTTGTTGTATGGCCCTTTAGACTGTAAGCTACTTGTGAGTAGGGATTGCTTTATTCTTTGTTTGGATCCCTAGTGGCTAGCACAGTGCCTGGAGCATAGTAAGTTATTAATAAATTTTTGTTGATTAATTTATTCAGAGAGGTGATGAAATGGAGACAATGAAGTCCTGTCCTAGTTATTTGGCTCTGAAAAGGGGAGAAAAGATCTGGGATGATAGTGTGAGAGGATGTCAGGGGTAAGTAATGGGGTTTGGGGTTTTTGGTTGTTTTTTTAAAAGGATGACTCAGAGGTTCAGTAGCTCTTATATGAGTGTATCTTAAATTATAATTTTGCCCCAGGACAGCTCTGCTCACCAGTAGCCAGTCAATTGTGTTGTAGTGTCTGTGCAGAGGAAAAATTATCAGCTATCTGAAGAGGACTGTTTTTGGTAATGTGTGCTAGAGCACACAACAAAGCTGTTGTCTTAATATGAGATAATCCAGCTTTGTTCTTAGAATTGCATCAGCCAGTACTGCCTCTTCTCTCTTCTTCCCTTCACCCCCCATTACCTCCCCAGTTTACAATTATGATTTTCTTGTAAGACCCCCTGAAGCCTTCACTTTCACTGGGAAACTTCATAAACTGCTCATAGATCCTTTCCCCTTTCCCGAACAGATAAGGCATTCCAATGTAGGGAGGGAACCTAGAATCGATGAGTACATGATGTTTTCTCCATCTTTTTTCATTGTCCTCCTCTCTCCTTAACCCCTATTGATGGACATTACTGAGTGTTATTACTGAGAATTTTTCTAATAAGCAGGTGGTGAATTACTGTTTTATGACTAAAAACTAAATCCCTTTGGAAAATAAATAGATCACATTCCAAACTGGGTCCAGAGAGGGGCACTCAGCAAGAGTTTTATCTTCAGAGACGGAGCTCACTTTGTACGCTCCCCCTCACATTACAAGAAAAAGCTACCCTAGATTTGTGTTCATTACCCATTGAAAACCATAGCTTATGAGAACTCTGGCTAATTACTTTTATCCATCAGAGAACACAGTTAGAGATGGAAGACATTTAGTCAAATAATACAGCAAATGGAATAACAAAAAAGATGCTCCAAATATGGACTCTTGCAAATTATCACACTATTATGGGGATTGATCCCAGTACACATATAGAGAATGTATGTGACAAGGGAAGATTTATAAAGGGCACATTCACAGGGAATATGTTCAAGGAAGATGTGTGAAGAGGAATATACTCTGAATCTATAAGGAGTTAAGGTTAAAGTAGAAAATATAGAAGTCATGACACTGTGTGTCCAGGATACACACATGGAAGGTAGACATATGGTCTTGTAAACGGGGCACATAAGTGTACAGAATGGCTCATATCTCTCACATTGCTGAGCTTCTGCCATTACATTGTTCTTTGTTTGATATTTCATCTCTCTTCCCCACTATGTCATTTCTGTTGCACGTATCTGCTGGTCTTGTGGCCTCTGCTACCATCTGCTGGATTTCAGCTCTTCAGTTCCATCTGTTCTTCTATTCTGACATCTACTTATTGTCAGTAACTTCTCCCTGACAAAAACAGACTGATGTGCACTGTGTTTCTGAGTCTATTCCTAGCAAGGGAGCAACAAAACCAACTGATTATCCTGAAGATAAGATTGTTTATCCCTTTGGTTGTGTGTCTGGTGCTGACTCGAGGCCTGTGGCCCTGACAGCTTTCTGACTTGGTGTTAGAAAATTTCTTGTTATTTTTGTTAGTTTTCCACTTTTCAGTTTGTGCTTTCAAAACCATTTTGAGGAATCTGCTAAAACAAACAAAAAACCAGACCAAAAACCAAACACTGGAGCTGCATGGGAGGTCATGCCCATCTCATTTCTTTAGTATACAAGTGAAATTAGAAATAAAAATAAAGGGTAATAGAGGCTCACTAAGTATACCCTTCATCCATATTATACATATCTATCAGTAACAAAATTACCCATTAATTCTGTGTTACATTCCATCTAATTCACACTTCCATTGTCTCCTTGAATTTACCAAAGTGGTTTAGAATAATTGTAAATCAAATTTGTGTGATGCATAAATACTTAGAATGTATCAAGAAAAGTATGTAATATAATCCTGCAAAAAGTGCTTTTTACAAAGTGAAGAATCCATTTTCCCGATGATAATAATCATCAGTCTGCTTATGGCTGTGGCTTTCAGTTGTTTTGGTAAACTCAACCACAAGCAGCACTATCCCTTATATCTTGAATTTGCTTAAAATTCAATATATATATATATATATATATATATATATATATATATATATCTTATATGTCTGATATATGTTTCAAAGTAAATGAGCTTCTTTTGTCTTTTATTTTCTGGTATATAGTCATACTTTTCACCTGGGCCAGATTTATAGAGCAGAGGGAAAATGGGGAAAAGATGAACAGCTTTTAGGAATGGTGGGGAAGAACTGTTGCCAACTGGTCTAAGAGGCATCTATATAAGCTTAAATGATTTTTTGAATGGATTTTGAGCTCTTAAAATAAAAATGGGTTGGTTTGTAGAGATTTCCTTATATTTTGGCCCTGTTGGTTTGGAAAATGCTTTTCCTACTATTTTCAGGGAATATTTTTGAAACATTGCCTTTACCTTTCTTTTCTTTATCCTTCTATATGGCAAAATCAAACCTTGGGTAGCCAAGCTTTTAGTTTCCTTAATATCTAACCTGGAAATTACATCAAAGTAGACCCAAGTTACAATGGAAACAACATTCATTGACTTCAATTTCTGCTTTGAATATTTACCACTCATCTCACCTTGGTAACTTAGTAAACCTATTTGGGTCTCATTGATTTCAGCTGTGAAATGAAAAGGTTATAGTAGATGGCCTTGAAGGTCCTTCCTCCTTCAGAAGCTCTGATTCTATGGTCATGTCTTATGATTACTTTTAGGATCTTTGGGATTTTAGAAGGATTGGGGAGGAGAACTCTGAAAGATAGAAGATAATAATGAAAAGAGAATGAATTTATTTCTAGCATTTCCCCAGCATGAAATCTCAACTTCAGTCCTGCTCATCTCATTGTTCTGTGCACATGCCATATTATTCTTGCTACTCTCCTCTATTCACTAGCCCCTATTAATCCTTCAAAGCCCCATCCAGTTTCTTTGATTAAACTAGCAAATCATAATGTCATAAAATCATTGAATTTTAGAATGAGAGGTTACCTTGTCCAAATGCTAGTAAAACTTAAAAGCATTTCAGCAGAAAGTAGTTTTAGGCAAGCCTCTTCTACCATATACCATGATAATTAAAATAGATATGTGACCTGAGTATCAAAAGGCAAAAAAAAAAAAAAAAAAAAAAAAAAAAAAAAATTGGCATGGAAAGAGATCAAATACCTTTCATAGGTATAGCTAGGAGAAGAATTCTTAACCAAGCAAGTAGTAGACACAGTCACAAAAGATAAAATAGATAATTTTGATTGCATTAAATTGAAAAACTTTTGCATGAATAAAATCGGTACCACTAGGATAAGAAGGTAGACTGACTGATCGGGGGAAAAATTTGGCACCAAATTATGTGTAGTCTCGTGTTCTTCACTGTTATTTCACATGTACTATATCTTAAGTAAATTGTAAACTCCTTTGGGATTATGTATTACACATGTCTTCTATATCTCTCCAAGCACATTCTTGGTATATAGATGACAGCCAGCCAACACTGATCAATTGATTTATTAAGTTGTATGTTAATTTTTACAAGTAGTTACTTAATAAAATTTGCATTTAATTGACAAAATTGCATGGAAAAGATTACATCTTGATTTGGTTAAGTAGGCTTCAAACTATCTTTGCACTTAGGTCTGCTTAGAATGATTTATTTTGTTAAATTTTTTGATGTTCATGGCTTGACAAGTGATTTCAAGTGCAAGTTTAGCATGAGTTTATTGGTTCTCATCCTCAATAAGGTCCTGAGAGAAATATGTTAAGCTGTTTCAGATTTTCTCTCAAGTATTTCAAATAAGCTACACCAGTGAAATAAACATAAAGAATTTAATTTTTCTCCTCTCTACTTTTTGGATGAACGCCAAGACATAACTAATATATAACTTGGTATAGTAGAAAGTGCAATAGATTTGGAGCCCAGAATCTGTTGGCTCCTCACTCTGATACTTAGTACTGGGGCATATTATTTAATGATTCTGAATCCCAATTTTCTCTTCTGTAAAATGGAAAGTCTGGACAAGGAAATATCTAAAGTTTTTCTTAGTTCTAAACCCCATAGACTCTGCTCCATAATTTATTTACTTTTGGATTAGTTTGGCCACTGAAATGATGATGATGACAAAATACTTAAAAGATTTGTGATTCCATTCATATGTTTACATCCTCCATCAATGTAGATTGCAAACTTTCATCAATACTTTGGTGGAGTCTTCAAGACTTGCTGTGACCAAAAAATTTATCACCAGGGGTCTAACTTTATGATGATGAAATAATAATAATAATAATAAAGCACTATTTAGATGGGAACTTCCCTGCATCGATTACTACCTGTTAGTATCTGCCCATCCTATGTAATTCTTGTTTATGCTTTACTACAAATCCTTTATAGTAGAATTACCCAATGTTCATGCTTGCTGCAGAGAGTAAAATACTTCAGCATTTTGTGTATATTAAAGCAGCACTTTGGTCCTTCTTTCATTTCTTTGCTATATAACTAGTCCACCTTGTTTTCCCATAATACATACCTTTGCTTGTTGCTTTTTATATTTTTAATAATATCACTTCTTTCATCAAGTTATCACTGGTTATATCTTGCAACCTGTTTATACCCACTATTTAGCAGCCATGGGATCATCATTGGGAGAATATCGCTGTCAAACAGATGATCCTTCTGGGAAGGAAACAGTTTGGCTTCATTAAGAATACAATGTGGCAGAGTAGAGAGCAACAGCCCTGAAGTTAGGAGGACCTGAGTTCAAATGTGACCTAACACTTCCTAGCTATGTGACCTTGGGCAAGTCCCTTAACCCCAATTGCCTCAGGAGAAAAAAAAAGAATGCATTGTGATTTCCCCAAAGTGATCTAACCCATTCTCCTTCTTGGAGTAACTCATTGTTTGTCCATAGGGCCTATCCATATATACACTGAACTGTGTGCTATATCTTGATATTGTGCCTTCTTCATTCACTTGTTTTCCATTAGATCAATAATTCCGTTTCTTTTGAGTGGCTATGGATATCAGTAAGACCTTGTAATAAAAAAGTCTTCTCTTGGCCTCCTATTCCCAAACAAAACAATCAATATAAAAACTGTGGCAATTTATTTGGAAATTAAATATATGTTATGTAATTATCTATCTATCTATGTATAACTATATATTTGGACATTTTTTCATTGTCACATTATTTAGTGATGTCAAAATGTCTGTTGACCTATCAAATTAAAAGTTCTTCTCAAGTAGCTAGGGCCTTAGAGTTGACAAGATTTGTCATTAAAATTCCTCACACCAGGGTCCTCATCCTATCTCTTTTCAGCTGCTCTTTACCTACTATTTTCATGCCAGGCACAGACCTGGCTTCCATGAGCATGACCTCTTGTTTAGAATGGGGATATTTCCTTACCAGTAAACTTCCTCCCTGTGTTCTGCTCTATTGTCTGCTGATAACTTGATAAATTAATCACCTATGAGGTATTAGGGACTGTTAAAGTCTCAGAGTTTTCTGCCTACCAGATTACATATTTGCATTTTAACTCGGGTCTTTTGGAAAGCAATGAATAATTTTGAGTATTTTTGGCAGACAGATGAGGTAGATATTTTGAAACAAGAGACTTTTTCATGGTTATCAAATTGTGTCATCTAGGCAGTTACTTGGGTAAGGCTGGTTCCACCCATTATTCATTAAGTCATAATTCAGTTAATGTATTTACTCGTTAGTTCAGTTATTCATTCTGTGCATTTTAGAGGTGTGGCAAGTCCTATGTGCTAATGATTATGTGAGGTACTAGTGGGGTACAAAGAATACATGACCCTTGGTTGTTGGGCAGTGGTGGCAAATTGTAGTAGAAATGGGGGCCACTAATGCTTACATCATAAGGTCTCTGCAGGCCACATATTGCCTTAGTTTTAAAATGCATTGATATCTCTGTTTTATTGTATTTTTATTCATTTTATTAAATATTTCCTAATTACATTATAATCTTATTGGCTATTCACAATTTTTGGGTACAGGACTCTGTGTTCGAAACCTTTGTTCTAGTGTTCTAGCAGTAAAAAGAATATTACCTATGGAGTTACAGGACCTGGGTTCAAATTCCACCTCTACATCGTGGAAAAGTCATATAATCCATCATTTTCAGTCTTATTATCTGTAAAATGGGGGTGGTTAGATCTTGGGTCCCTTTCAGCTTGAAATCTATCTAATGTAGCTAACAAGTAACTAGTACGAAGCAGAATGCATAAAAGATGAAGTGATTTCAGAGTTCCAATAAGGAAATCACTTTTGGTTTAGGAAATCCAGGAAGCCTTCATGGAGGGGATAGCATCTAATTTTGAAGAGCCTTGAGGAACAGATAGGATTTCGAACAGTAGAAATGGAAATTGGTGGAATGGAGGAATATTTTAGGTCAATGGAATAGTTTAAGCAAAGGTCCAGAGATGGGAAAAATATATTAAGGAAATAGTAAGTGGTCCTGTTGCCCTGTAGCATAAATTATAAGTGTTAGTGTTACTAAACTATTTATTTGTTTCTTTTTTTTAGAGTGTCTTTTCCTCTTGTATACATTCAACTTTTGTTTTTCATTGTTATTTGTTCTCAGCATGTCATCATTAAAGCAAATATCAGGTTATGGGGTGGTGTCCGATACATATTCTCATCACAGAAATGCCTCAGTAGTACACCGAGCTTAGTGGGAGAGAAGAACAGGCTCTCACAAAGGAGAGAATAAGCAACATTATTGCCTACAGTGGAATTTCTGTTGCAGAAAAGTTGGAACACTTGCCAATTTGGGGGGAGCATAGATTATATTTTTCTACCCACATTCCCAGTGTTTTCTTTTCTGATAGTGTTTTTCAAACCTTTGCCATGAAAAAAAATCTTTCTTTGTAGCTTGAAAATGTTCTGAGCTTTTGATGATTAAAAAAAACACAACTCTTTCAATTCTTTGAAGTATTTGCCAATTTACATTTGAGGAGTGACATGGATGGGATGTGGCAAGACTATTGACTTCCTTTGTTCCATACAATTCCCACTGTCTTATAAATCATTACAAGGAACAGTTGTGGTAAAAACATGGGATTTGGGGTTGGGGAACCTCCATTCAACCCCTTGTCCCCCATTTGGCACTTATTTGCTTTCTGCTAGCTTTGGTCTAGCCATAGTATGTAGAGCTGGAAGAAAGCATTTAATTAACCATCATTCCCCATCACCGTCATTTTACAGATAAACAATTTCAATTCCTCCATCTGTAAAATGGGAATAATAAATAACTGACCTCCATGTCTCCTAAGGTAATTGTGAGCCCCAAATAAAATAACAAAATTGGGCAAGTATACTTTCCAGCGCATTATTATTATTGTTGTTGTTGAGAGTTAAAGGGACCTTAGGAGTTTTCTATTTCCTTCTCCTTCCATCTACAGATAAGAAGATGGAGCCTGTGATAGTCCCATAGCATGTTCGGGTTGGGTTGGAGCTGGAAAGACAGATAAATGCTTTTCTATTACAAGGGCTCAATGGCATTCAAAAGAAATTGCCCTATCAATCAAAGCAAGGATAATACTCATATGAATTGGTTCATTGTATTGGTAAAGGGGATTGCCACACTAGAAATTCCCTACAAAAATGAAATCACAGTCTGGACCAAATATATCTGGGTAGATGGTAGGGTTAGTTTTTATACTTCTTTTCTCATACTGCAGAAAACTCTTTCCCCCCCCAGTTAGATTTTTGTTCACGTGAGTACTCAAGTAAAAAAAAAAAATGATACTAGGAGAGGAAGATAAAGAAACAGACTGAAGAATATATCCTCTGGCAAAATGTCTGCAGAACCCTTATCATGAGGTGATCCTGATCTATGACTTGCTAGCTAAGTCAAAAAGCCAGCTATGACTTTCAGGAAGCACTTTTTGCTCCTAAGCTAGGCTGATAGCTCCTGTGTATAAGGCTGCTTCCACCCAGGGAACATTCTGAGGCATAATAATGCTTATCTGGTCCCTGTTCCTGGCATCCAAAGAATAATTTCTCTTCCTGTAAACTGTGGGAATCCCATTCAGAGCAAAGCTTTTGAAGGCTTAAAAGATGTGAAGCAGCAGAAAGAATTTTGAACAGCAACCAACTAATTAATTAGAATGAGCATTTTAGGAATGTGTTGAGAAATATTAACACTAAGGAACACTTAGTCTAAGGAGAGTCTCTAAGACTATCTTCTCTGAGTAATATTCAACCTTCCCCTCTTGTCTTCTCTCTTCCTTTTATGGACCTCATTTATCCATCTGTCCTACCCTCTTTTCTTTTTCTCTTAACATTTGACTTTCCTCCCTTCCCTTCCTCATTTCTTCTTCTTTCTCTCTATACTACTATTTAAAAGTATTTTTGGTATTTATTGATCAATATTTTATTATTTTTTATTTTTAAAATTTTTAATTGAAACTTTAATTTAAATTTTAAAAAATCAGGATTCTTAAAGGAAAAAACAAAATTCAAAAAGCCCAATTAAAATAATTTGTCATTTTAATGTATTTGAATCTAACAAACACACACACATGAATCCCACTCCACTTCTCTAGTTGACTATAGCGCAGTTTGGTACTTTATATTCTCCTGTCTGGTATGTTGGCCATTTTGTATGCCTCTAATTTAAAACTGCATATATCTGGTTTGTACACAGTTGTTTGTATTATGTCTCTCCTATTAGAAATAGAGTGTCTTGAAGCTAAGAACTGCTTTTGCCTTTCTCTCTATCCCCAGTTCTTAGATAAATACCTAATAAATGTTTGTGGAATGCTGCAAATGACTCCAATTTCTGTTGCATCTTTGTAAAGCTTATCATAGAGAAGGGCTCCCAGAGCCCACTTGGTTAAGACTATTTGGTTAGTTAAATTGCTCCATTCTCTTTTGGGAGAAATGTAAATGTCCTGTTTCCCACCTAGGCTTCTAGGAAAAGTAATGGCTATCTGACTGTTTTATTCTCCTTTAGCCAACTAAGGATATTGGGTTCAGCTTCTTTCCCCTTAGTATTTATTTAAGTGAACTAGAGAAGAAGGGATGCTTTAGAATTATATTCCTTCTTCAGTGAGTGCAGATCTGCCACATATTGGGACTTTAACACCAGTCTGTCTTTGTTTGACTTGCCTTACTGCTAAGGAAGTAGATCTGAAAAGCTGGAAAACCAGTCCCTTTATTGTAGACTTCTCTATGGTTGGACAGAAGAATAGGATTTTGCTACCAGAAAGCTGAAATATGGAAGCTATGAAGTGGACTTAAATTCCTCTTCATATTGTTAGAAGAACTGATATTTCATTTGTGTGGGTCTTATTGACAGAAAATGGAAAAGTAAGGAGGATCTTCTGATTCATGACTATTTCTTAGTGCATCTCTGAAAAAGACAATAACTGTAGGAATTAATATTACAATGAATTGCTCCCATCTTAGCCTAAATCTTTACTAAGATCTCTGACAAAGTCTAGTGAAATCCTGTTTCACTTTCATACCATCAAAGTCAAAAAGGAGCTTTTCAGTTAACCCAGAGTTGCTGCACACTGTGGCTTAATCAGCCAGCCAATCAATCAATAAGTCTTTAGTGAGTGCCAGTCCTATTTTAGGCACTATGAGAACAGAAGGCTTCTGTTTTCAAGGAACTTTCATAGGCTAATCTGGGGAGTTAGATGAAAGGAGAATCAGCAACCCAAATTCAGTATAGAATTTGACAATGAGTAGAGTAGGCAAGTGCTATTAGGCAGCAGTGGTCAGGAAAGCCTTTGTGAAGGATGGAACTTCACTGAATTAAATTGATGGGCAAATGTGGAAAATTGATCTTGTAGTATCACCAAGTTGGACTGAACTAGTTTGTGTGTGTGTGTGTGTGTAATTATAAGAATTGAATTATAAGGGACTTTCAAACCCATATTCTCTTGCCAGTACAGATCTATTGTAATATTTAATTCATTTCAGTGAACATTTATTGTCTATTATATATATGATGACACTGTGCTTGATTTTAAAGATATGCAAAGAAAAACAAAATGGCACCTGCCCTCAATGAGCTTATATTGCTACAGTGACACAAATTAGTGTATTAATGTATAATAATTTGAAAGAGGTAAGAACACTAACAATTTGGAGGGAATTGTGATGCCTAAAATGAGTCTTAAAGAAAGAAGGGGATATATCAGAGATGGGAAGATGGAAGTTGTGTGGGGACCAATTCCTGAAGGTATAGTACACAATAAGGAAGGAAAGGCAGGTTGGAGCCAGAATGTGGAAGGCATTAAATGTTCGGCTGAGGAAGTTTGTATTTTATTCTCATTAAAGTTTTTGAGCAGAAACTAACTTGGTTAGACCTGTGTCTTAGGAAGATTATTATGGCAGATGAGCAGAGAGTGAATTATATAGTAGGGAGAGGCTAAGAGTAGAGAGATCAATTAGGAGGCTTTTATGATCATCTAAATAAGAGGTAATGAGTGCTTGAACTAGGGTGGTGGTTTTGTGGGTGAAAAGACAGAGATAAATGAGAGTGATGTGTAGAAGTAAGATTCATAAAATATATCTTCTGACTGGTTGGGGGAGGGTAGATCAGGGCAAGAATGAAGTAAAGGGAAGAATCAGATGAGATTATAAACTGGGAAGATGATGCTAAATGTAACTGAAAAAGAAAGAAGGAAGTAGGAGGAAAGGGGTAGTTGTAGGGGGAGGAGAAGATGGGAGTGTATATGTGGAGAGAATCAGTTCTGTTTTATACATGTTCTGTCTCAAAATGCCTCTCTGAGCCAATATCGGGGTAATATGGATGGATGGGCGATTTGGGCTTTGGGGGATAATGATTCTGTGACTGAAATCTCTGTGCTGTACCTTCTAGGGCCTGCCAGAGAGATAGTTAGACAGTCAGAACTATTCCTGGAGTACAGAAAATTGGAGTGATTGTTCTGGATCCTGTGCTTTGGAAAGGTCATGCGATTTGTAAGGCCCTGTGTTGCTATAGGGACCAGACATGAACACCTAATAATAATGCAGGGAGGCAGTGGGAGGAGGAGGCCACTCCCTCAGCTGGTCTTAAAATTGATCCTGTGTTCATATATACACAAACTTTTAAGTGATTATTATCCTTCCCCCCTTCTTCCCCATCCCTCCATCATTTCTAAGTGGCAATAACTATGAATTTTGATGGACTGCCTGCCTAGCCTCATCCATTCAGCGGCTACTACTTTTAAATTATTTTGTATTTACTTAGTATTTTTATCTTTCATATATTTATACATATTGCATTATTTTAGAGAAAATTGAATTTGCTTTATTTTTTTACTTTGTAACCTCAGTGCTTTTCATATGAATAAAAGCTTGTTGATGGAATGATCCTCTCTACTTTTACTCCTGTCCAGTTCCACTTCTTGCCCTCCTTCCCCCCATGCATGTTGTCCTTTTATAACTTAATTTCCCATCCAAGGCTGCTCTTGATATTAATTTTTAACTCTATTTCACATGAAAACATATGGGAAAATTAATTTAAATGTAAATGTTAAATATAATTATAATATATAATTAATTTATTTAAATATAATCTAGCTTATTTGATGTAAAGTTACATATTAGTATAAATTATAAATAGTTTAGTTGGTTATATTTATGTTAAATATTCAGTTTACAATGGGGATAGATACTCTACCTATGCTTTTATTTTTATAGGAAACTTCTTAGTAAAAGAAATCTACTAATGCAAGTTGTTACCTTTTCTACAATTTAGAGTCTTTTCCTAGAAAATTTGCCTAGAGTCACACAGCCAGAATGTGTCACATGTGAGACTTATACCAAGCCCTATGTACTTTGCTTCTTGAGTCTATAATATAACACTCAATTGATTAAAAATATATGAAGATGGGATAGGCCCACGTGATATGTCTTGGACCCTTCACCCTTGTAGGGATCAACTTCTTCCTACTAGATATGGTCAGATTACCCTACTTTTTCTATAGCAGCAAATCTCCATTGTTTTCATTCTATGACCTCCATAAAGGCTCTACTAAGCTGGATCTGGCCCAATGTTCCATATCACCCATAGAAAAAAATTAATTTCTTAGACCCCCCCCCCCATAGTTCCAATCTCTCTTGTCATCATAGTTGTTGTAGATCTAACTTCAGGAGTTTTTTTTCCATAACGCAAGAATCCTTTCTTGAAAGCACTTGTCACTCAGTCAAGAATGAATTAGATTAAGTCTGAACATTAAAGGCAGTCTGGCGTCTGCTGTTTATTATTACTAGGTAAGTCACTTGGGATTAGTATCTTTAATCTAGTTTAGTTTCTTTAATCTAGAGAAGGACAGGATGAGATCTTGAAGATCCCTTCCAGTTCTATTCCCCAAGATCCCATAAAGTCACATAGTTCAGAGAAGAAATATCTAGGATTGTAGGTGGTGATACCTGCCCAAGACATCCCTGTTTTTCACTGATTCATTGATGCTTCCCTGACATAATAGCCTTTCATAGCTCAATATCCCCCTCCTCTGACTCCCATTTTCTGACTTCTTTGTCTACCCTGATTCCTGTATTAGGAAGCACCTCTCCATAAGAAAGGCAGGTCAATATGATTTATTTCTTTGTCTCTGAGTGTGTCTGTGTGTGCTCCTAATGCATATTGCCATCTCTTCTAGATATTATGATACAGATCAGATGTACATGCTCATCATCCTCTCTGCCCCCCCCCCCCCCAATTCTAGGGTCTGAATAAGGTTGCCACCTTTTTGTATGGTGCATTTTGTACCACACATTTTGTACCAACTAATCGATTGAATCCATTTTATTCACTTCCTTTTTATTTTAGAGAGGGCTTAGAGTCCCTGGGCACAAAGTACTGTATAATTATAAGGTATTGTGGTTGGTATTATTCTGTTAGAAATGAACTGGCATTCATTTCATTTTGGTTCATGGGATTCAAATCAGGGTAATCTGGACTTAAATGCAAATACATTTAATGTCTACCTTTTTATTTTAGAAATCAGTCTTTTAAAAAAAGGAAAGAAATCAGTCTTATATTTTTCATTTTGCTTAGCAGGCTTGCACAGTTGGAGCTAAGCATCATGACTAGCAGTACCCAAGGGACAAGAACTTTGGTGGATGACTATTCCAAATGGAATGAGATTTGATCTAGGCATTAGGGAAGTGAGCCACTAATTCCTCTCACTAACTTGCTGTGATCTTGGGACCTTTCCCTCCCCCGCCTCATCTCTCAAATGAGGGAGTTGGACTAAATTATCTTTAAGGCTTTTTCCAACTTGTAAAAGAGTCTTTGAAAAGGGCATGACGATCCCGAGTACAGTATTCATTTTATATTTTTATGCTAGTTTAGGGATGTAATATCTTTAAGCCCTCTGGCACGCCCCCGCCTACATATACACTGTGGGATAGATGAAAAGTCAAGTAAAAAATAATTTTTAAAAATTTTTTTTTGTGGTAAAATGAATATTTTCTCAGTGAATAATTCCCAAAGTCACAGAATCAAAGTCAAGTTAGCCTTAGCGTCCCAATATTGTGCTAAATCTCATCTCCTTTGATCATATTATCAGTGTCCTGCAGCTAGATGGTACACAAGATAGAAGGTCAGATTTGTAGTCAGGACGACTCCTTTTTCCTGAGCTAAAAATCTAGCTGTATGACCCTGGACTAGCCACTTAACTCTGCTTGCCTCAGTTTGCTTCTCTGTAAAATGAACTGGAGAACAAAATGGCAGATCACTCCAATATCTTTTCCAAGAAAATGTCTTAAATGGACATGACTGAAACAGACTGGAAAACAGCATCATTCTCTTACTCATCACCTACTTAATTTTTTTTTGGGGGGGGGGATGGAAAGGAACAAGAGAAAATGCTTATATATTAGTTAAGGATAATAAAAGGAGAAGTACTTAAAATAAAAATATTGACCTGATGTTAGGCACTTAATAAATACTTGCTGATTCATTAATTGATTGATAACAGAGCCAAATAACACAAGACTTGAAACCTAGTTCCACTTTGGATTCTATCCTGAACTTGCTCTATGAGCTTGATCAAGCTACCTTTCCTCTCCAGACCTGGTTTTTTAAGTTGTAAAGGGAGAATCATTCTGCAAGTCTTTATTAAGCTCCTACTTTGTGGGCACTGTGCTGGGCACTGAGAATACAAATATAAAGAATGAAAAAGAATCCTACTCTCAATGAATTTCTGTTCCAGTGGGAGACTGGATTAAATGGTCTCTGAAGTCCCTGTTTGTGGAGACTGATTTGTAACATAGTGTACAGGTTTACTTAATAGATCAATAGGCTCCTTAGCCATCCTGATATAATCTTCAGACAAATCTTCATCACTGTAATGTATTATTCTGACATCTGGACACAGATACTAATTTAGCATCATGTCCTGAATATAATCCTGAGCTGCTTTGATGGTAATATAGCTATTCACCATAAAGTTATTATAGAGATCTTGGCTTCTGCAGTGTATTAATTATGTGACCATTGGATTATAGCATCCTAGATGAATTCTAGAGGTCATTGGGTGATCGGGTCACTTTCTATCTATGGGCTTTTGTTACTTCTAATACAAAATGAGGAGTCAGATTAGATCAGAGTTCCTTAACCTTTCTGTCTCATGAACCCCTTGACAATCTGGTGATGCTTATTCTCAGAATAATTTTTAAATGCATGAAGCAACTATTACAGAGGAAATAAATTATATTGAAGTAGTTATCATTTTTCTTTTTGAAAAGGTACTTGATTTCTAGATTAAGAATCACTGAATTAGATAATTTCTATGTTTTCTTCTAGACCTAAATTTCTATTCTAGAATGCTCCTTTTCCTCTCTGACAAGGTTTGAGAAACAATCTACCCTCTCCATTGTTGGCAGTTAGCAAATTCATTTCTATTGATTAGCAAATTCAGAGCTGCATAGAATACTTCTTATGCATTATTTTAAAATTTTTATTTTTAATTAGGACAAGCATATTCATAACGAAGCAATAAAAAGATGATTGCACATGAAACTGCAAATCTACTACGCACAAGTTGCTATTTTCAATTATAAACAAAATTATTATGTAAATTTACTTTTTTCTTCTCTTCTCTCTTTACCCTAGAGATAGCTACCATTAGACACAAAGACATATATACATGTAAAATAATTCTATACATAATTCTATTTATATCAATCCTTTCTCTGGATGCAGATAGTGTCTTTCTTCATATGTCCTTTATAGTTAATTTGGGAATTTATAATAGTTAAAGTAACTTACTGTCTCAAAGTCATTCTTAAAGCAATATTACTGTTCCTTTATATAATATTCTCATGTATAATGGTTCTGCTCATTTCACTCTCATGCTTGATGCATTCTTAAGTGAGGTGAGTGTCTTAACAGCATCTGTTGGAATTAGGAATGACTTACTATTTAGAAAAGGATAGAAATGGCTGTCAAGTGTGTGACCCATTCAACTGCTTCTCAGCTCTGGGAATATTTGCTCCTCTTAACTAGAGATTTCCATCTCAGTCTAATAGCCTTGTGCTTTTCTGAGATGCTGTTTTGAACCTGAGATGAGCTAGTCTTCTCTGGCCTCTATGCTCACTGGAGTGGGAATCAGGGGATTGATTAATTCCTAACTTCTCTATTGATCTGTTGAGTAATTTTGGTCAAATTACTTTGTCTCTCTTGAGCCTCATCTTCTTTGCCTTTCAAAATAAGGGAAAGGGTAGTCTCATCTCTTGATGTCCGAGAACATTGTGAAGATGAACCAAATTGATTTGGGAGGAGCTTGGAGTCCTTGGGGAAGGGTTTTATATTATTAATAATGCATTGTAGATGCTGTTTGTTGTAGTCTGCATGAGAACTTGCCTGCTGTATTTCAGTGGGAGCAAACATGGAATATTTAACTGGTTTTCCCACTTGAGGATCAAGTCGATGTTTAGTTATATCCTACTGCTTAGACTCAATAACCATCTTCATCATCAATAAGTATAAATTAAGGTTTAGAGTATGCATAGTCCTATACCAAGTACTGACAGAATGAGGGGGAGAAGTTCTTGCTTATAAAGAGTTCACACATTAGGGGCACACAAGAGTAATCACCTTCTATCATACAGATGGAAGATGAGCTCTTCTTAATCTGTGTCCCAGTTTTCAATGTGACTTGTCCACCATCTTGCATCCAAAATGCTCTTCCCCTCATTGTTTATATTATGTCGACACTAGATTTTTTTTTCTCTCTCTCTTCTCTCTTTCCTCCTCTTCCTTCTCCTTTTTCTCTCCTCCTCTTTCTCCTTCCTCTTCCTTCTTCTCTCTCTTTCTGTTTCTCTCTGACTCTATCTATCTCTTTCTCTTTCTCTCTCTTTCTCTGCATCTCTTTCTCCCTCTCTCCCTTCTCTCCTTTTAGAATCTAGATGGTTCAGTGGGTAGAGTACTGGATGTTAGGAAGACCTGAATATGAATCCTGCCCCAGTCCTTTATAATCTATGTAACTCTGGATAAATAGCATCATTTTTTTCCAGGCTGAATTTCTCTCTCTGTAAAATGGAAATAACTTATATCCCACAGTTGTAAGGATTAAATGAAATAATGCTTATAAGGTGCTTCACAATATTTGAAGTGCTATTTAAATACTAATGTTATTGTTGTTATTTTGCTATTTGTGTGACTATGATCCATTCATTTTTATCAGTAATCGAGGTTGGCATTTATCGCCTTAGCCATATTGATCATTCTGAGATTCATACCAGTTATTCATAATAGCAAAGAAAAAAATTGAGGTACAACAATCTTTTTATTTGGTACATGTGGATCATAATAGTTCATACTCATATAGCACTTAATGTGCTTTACATTCATTGTCTCATTTGATATGGCTCAGGTAGATAAAGGCACATTACCCAAGTGGAGCTTATACAAATATTGGTCATTTAGTGACTCTAAGCATTTAAGTACCTATTATACCAGGCACTCTGCTAAGCATTAGGGATACAAAGAAAGGCTTTGCACTAAAGTTATTTGTAGATTGGCTGGTTAACCCAAATGCTGTACTCCATAGTCCAGTTTCTGCATGAGGAACGTGACAAATAGAGAAGGATGAATTCATTGAGTTGAGGTGAATGGTTTGTACATAGATTATTTGTTGTTTGGGGCCAATTTCACAGACCTGGAAGATTTCCTGGAGGAGGTTTCCTGGAGGTGGAATTTCTGGGCATGTAGCCAACCTGTAGGTCAGAGTGGCGTCCAGTAGCTAAGGCACATGCTCCAGTGAGAACTTCTAGGACAGAGAGACTTATGTGACCTTAAATTATGGGGGAAAGAGTCAGATTGCAAGAGGATTGTAGGTGGAAGTGCATGTGCTACTTATATCTAAAGAGGGATGGTTTTGAAAGTGTTACACTCAGGGTCATGTAACATAACAAAGAAATGGCAAAATCAGGACTAGAAATCAAATCTCTTGATTCCTTGTTTTTATGCCTCACTGCCTTGGAGAACTGGTTTATTGCCCAGAATACATGTTGAAGGAAGGCCTCAGGAAGCCTTCCTTGACTAACCCTGCCCAGTACTGGTCCCTCTTGTATTTTATGTCCTCTTGGTTTTTAACTCCAAAGCATGGCTAAGTAGGATTGTATTCTTTTTGGAATTTCTACAAAGAGAATGGGCTGAAATTCATTCTTGCCTAGCAAACCCCTTTCTTTTAAAATTTTTATATTTTGTAATAATTTTGTATGGTTCCAGTATTGGCTAGAATGTATATTGGCCAAGGACTAGAGCAGTTAAAAATTCAGAGAGGTTCATGTCCAGATTGGCTCTAGGATGATTACATTTTTGGTCAACTTTTGAAGAACTTCTGTTAAATCATAGGGAAATATTAAGCCATAAGGGAACGCTGGTGAGCTATGCAGATGTACAGTGCCATTGTACAGCTAAATGGTGCAATGGATAGAATCCTGGGTCTGGAGTCAGGAAGATTCCTCATCGTTGTGAGTTCAAATCTGGCCTCAGACACTTCCTACGTGTATGACTCTGCATTAATCACTTGCCCCTATTTGTCTCAGTTTCCTCACCTGTAAAGTAAGCTGGAAAAGGAAATGGAAGACCACTCCATTAGTTTTACCAAGAAAATTCCAAATGAAGTTAGAAGGGGTCAGTCACAACTGAAATGACTGAACCACTGATGAAATCACAGGTGGTAAGACATATATTGACATATTATTCAGCTTATAATGCTGACTAAATGACTTAATAGTCTAAAGCTTAATGACTAAATAGACTAAATCTACAAATAAAATCTTCATATTAAAACTGTATTATTATTAGAAAGTAGCAATATAATATACATTTTAGCAAATTAGATTAGATAAAAATTTATTAAGAGTTTACTATATGGGTAGCTATATGGTACAGTGGATAGAGCACCAGCCTTTTAGTCAAGGACCTGAACTCAAATTTGACCTCAAATACTTAACATTTTCCTAGCTGCTTGACATTGAGCAAATCACTCCAATTGTCTCACTGTCTCCCCCCCAAAAACCCTACGTGCTAGACTCTCTGCTAAATACTAGTATAAAAATATGACACCATAAACCAGACTCTATTTTCAAGAAGTTTACATTTTAGTGACAAGGAAGACAGAACATAAAATAACTAGGTGAGAGTGGGGTATGAAGACAGGTTAACCATCCAACTTAAGGAAGAAAATTCAGAAAGTAAGTGATTGAGAAGTAAGCATGAATGACCTAATCTTCTGAAAGAGTGGTCCTGAGCAAGAATTTACTAATCACAGAAGGGACTGCAGGGGTAGAAGTACAGTAATTATTTTGTTGCTGTTCTGCCTCCTGTTCTGATTTTGTCTACATACTTATAAAACTTTGTTAGCTTTCCGAAGAAGACTACAGCCTATGTTTTCTCATTTTGCATCACATTTATAAGTTTTTCCATATCTCATTGTGTTCTTTATATTTATCATTTTAATGACCCAATAGTATTCCATTCTATTAATATTCTGTAATTTATTTTACTATGTTGTTGAACAGAAAAATTACTTCAAGTTTTTTCATAGCTTGTACAAATTAATAATATAAATAAGATCTGTATGTTTGTGAAAGATGGAAAAGAGTAAATAAACCTTAGAAGTGGCTTGCTAACTAACTAGATGTATATATAATTGATATGATTAATATAAATTATTCTTATCTATGCATTTTAGGAGATCCTCTAGGGTCTAGAGATTGGGGACTTCTAGGATAAGACCTTGGTGTGAGATATTGTTTCTACATAAAAAGGAATGAATTTACATTTTTTGTATTTTAAAAAAATTTAATAGTATTTTATGTTTTCAAATACATGCATAGTTTTAAACATTAACTTTTGCAAAACTTTGTGTTCCAAATTTTTTTCCTTTCCCTCCCCCTTCCTCAAGACAGCAGCGATCTGATACAGGTTAAACATGTGCATGAATATGTATTTTTGGAAAAAATACTCTCTAGGTCATATTCTTCACAATTTCTATTAGTCTTTCCCTCAATTAGAATCATAATCCACAAAATCCAGAAGTCATGTTAGAAGTAATCTAGTCAATATTTACACTTAAGGAAATTGAGACACATAGAGCTAAAGTGAATTATGTAGTATATATATATATAATATAAAGTAATATAAATAAATATATGTATATATTTCATATAACACATATATAATATAATATATGTTATATGATATATACATATTTTATGAAAAGATTTGTAAACTTTAAAGCACTATATCAACACATATCATACTATAATAAAAATAATAGCAAACATTTATAAGCTTTCATCAGATTCACTCCAGTGCCTCCTACGGTGACATTTTCAATGTTGGATAGTTGTTATTCAGTTGTGTTTGACTCTTCATGACCCCATTTAGGGTTTTGGGTTTTTTTTTTTGGCAAAGACACCAGAGTCGTCTTGCATTTCCTTCTCCAGTTGATTTTTTAGAGGAATAAACTTCTTATTGGTGTGTTTCTGTGTATCTTCTCGTGAAACAAGTTTAAGTGACTTGCCCAAGGCCACACAGCTAGGAAGTATTAAGTGTCTGAAGCTGGATTTGAATTCAGATTCTCCTGACTCCAGGGCCCATGCTGTGACCATTACAGAATCTAGCTGTTCCAAGCTGAAATGTTGCTGTCTTAAATTCGGCATTTTGTCTGTGCCTATTGCAGAATAAATTTGGAGTGGAAACAGACTGCATCTGGCTCCTTTATTTCCAAAACCTCTTTATCAAGTTGGCCATAACTGATTCCTACCACTTACCAGTTGCCATTTTTCTCTTCTTGCTGTTTTTGTGCCTTAGAAACTGAAACCAAGTTAAATATTGACTTTCTCACTCCTTTGGCTTTAGAGACCTATTTTTTTTTTCTTATTTATTAGCAAGCCTCTTGATCCTTGCCTACCGGTTCCAATCCACAGTTTCCATCCCTGTGAGAATCTGAAGGTTTAGAAGATATACTCTGGCCTAGAAAACAGGCTTTTGAAGGCTAATAGGGGGTAGTGATAAGCTATGTGGATCCTTGTTTTCTGTTTTTGCTTATGATGCATGCTGAAAATGTCCCAGGCCATTCCTACTGTTTCATATATCTGCATTTGGCCACATCAAGGAAGAGAGAACTTTGTCCTCATGAAATACGTTTTTTTTAAAGTCAGGGAGATAGCAGTACAGAATCTCCTTTGCACCTTTTTAAGTATATCTAATAATTTGGTGTTAAGGCCCCAAAACAGATCTCTCTCCTCTACCCCTTCTGACAGCTCAGTCAGTTGGAGCTGTAGACACAGGGTTTTTTGACTTTTAACTTCTCAGAAGTGTAAAGTGTCCTTTTAGCAAGTTCAGAAGGATCTAGCCCTGAGGACATCTTCGAAGGACAATTTCAAATTCCCTTAACCTTAGGTGAGTAGGAGGGATTTAAGTTTCTGAGCTCATATGTGGTTTGCAGGATTTTTACAAAATATCTCCCTATTCTAAACCAGCACCGTCCCTGTCCATTTTTCCTCCTACAAACATCTCCCTATTCTAAGCCTGCATTGTCCCTGGCTGTCTTTTCCCCTGCAAACATTTCCCTACTCAGGCCATCTTTCTCCCTGCAGACATCTCCCTATTTTAAGTCTGCATTGTCCCTGGCCATCTTTCCCCTTGTAAATATCTCCCTACTCTGACCATCTTTCCCCTGCAAACATCTCCCCATTCTAAGCTTGCATTGTCCCTGGCCATATTTTCCCCTGCAAACATCTCCCTACTCTGCCTTTCTTTTGCTCTGTGATCATCCCCATTTCCAACAAAATGCCTTCCCTTTCCTTTTTTTCTCATTCATCTTTTCAAGGTCAAGCTTGAATGCCACCTCTTCTAGGAGGGGATTAAAAACTAGGGAAATAAAAGAGCTAGATCACTTTCTGCAGCTTGGGCTAGTGCTGAGAATTCAGGGAATTGCTCTGGAGTCCAGAACTGGTGATACTGAAGCCAGCCCTCTCTCCACTAGTCTACCCTACCTCTCAGCTGTCATGCACATATAGATACATATTAATATTTATATATATGCCTCTAATTGTTTCAAGTAGGTGGCTCTTTGACTCTGTTTCTCTGAGTAGAATGGTGTTTTCTATGTCTTTGGACTTGCCTGCTGTACCTACCATAAAATATTATATGGTTGCTTATTAAAATAAACAGAACTTAACTGTCCCCTCCTTGGGGATACTTATTAGCACCACACTCTGCTGACTAAATAGCTGAAGGATGGTTAGAGAAAATTGAGCTTTGTTATTTTTAAGAAGCAAATGCATCAGGATTAGCTCCATGGGGTGAGTACAATTCTGATCTCAGAGACTTACTAGCTGTGTGACTCTGGGCAAGTCACCTAACCACAATTGCCTAAAAAAAAAAAATCAATCCAGAAAATAAACATAAAAGTAGATGAAGCTGAAGGGAGAAAGCAAAGTAAAACCCTTCCTTAGGCTCAAAAGAGATTTGATTGATTTAGGCTTCATCTTCTCCTCCCTTCATCCCTACCACACCCACCTCACATGTGCATGCTTGTGCCTCATCTCAGCCAGCCTTGGTATCTGACTTTTTTTAAAGGGTTTTATTTTGAGCCCTGACCTTAACTTTGTTCTTGCTTACATGTTAATTTTGGAGATGTGGTTAGAGAGGCATACAAATACCTTTCCTGGATAGATGCCAGCCTGTAAGTGAAGAGGGGATGGGCAGAAATTCTCAGAAACTTGAAGACTATCCACAAAACCTCACGATTTCCCTCAGTGAAGGGGAGGTAGCAAGTTATAATTATGCTTTCTATACATATAAAGATGTTATTTAAAAAAAAACCCAGATCTACTCTTTTGAAAAGGCTATCTGCAGTGGGGAATGAGAGAAGTAAAAAAGTTTTAAAAATGCAGCTGGAATAATAATAACCCTTCACATTTGTATTCAGTCATTTTTGTATTATCCTCCCCCACTCCATGAACTTTCTCTTGTGACAGAGAAAAATATTTAAGCAAAATCAACCCACAGATACCTTGTCTGACAGCAAATGGAACACTCGCAACTGTGGTTCCCTACAGAAAGGAAGGGAGGTTGATTTCCTCATCTCTTCTCTAAGCCAAGATTGATCAGCCATTATGGGTAATTGCTCTTCATTGTGTTTGTTGTTTATGTCACTGTAGTCTTCATCAGTTCCATGTTCTCCTACCTTATTCATACTTGCCATTTCTTATGTCTCAATAGTAGTGGATTATGTTCACCCATGGATGAACAACAGTATTTTGAGTTTTTGATTGGAGAGTCAATGGCTACATACTCTTATCCTTCCTCTGCTAACCTCTTAGTTCTTTGCTAAAACAACCAGTGCCATGACTACTTTGGTATATGTAGGATCCTTCTTTCTGCCTTTGATTTCCTTATTATATATTCTCAGCAATGGGGATTCTAGTTCAAAAGATTTGAAAAGTTTCACTTCCATTGCTTACATAATTCCAAATTGCTTTCTAAACTCTTTGGGACAGGTCATAGCTCCACCAGCCATGCATTATTGAGTTTTGCGTATTGAGCGTTGAGCTTTTACTTTTCAAAATACTCTCCCCCCATATTCTTATTGAATTTTGGATTCTTATGGAATTTTAAGGCAGATAATTTGCATATTTCCTCCTTTTACAGACGAGGGAACTGAGGCACCAAGAGATCAAGTTACTTGTCCAAGACTACAAATCAATTAGTGATTGAGTTGTGATGTGAATGCAGTAATTTTTTTATTTAGTCCAATGCTTTTTCCTAAAAAACACAACTGGATACAGGAGTGGTAGTTTCTTCTAGCCTGCTGGTAGAATGGGAGACTATATTCCCTATTTACCTTTCATGATGGATGTTTAGGTCAACTGGGAGGCATAGTGTTTTAGGATAGCAGTGAGTGTTCACTGAGAACACCTGGACATTTCAACTCCTATAACTCTTTAGGGATAAGAGAGTCTTTTAATTTTCTTTTGTGTTTGTTGATTTGTACTGAAGATAGCCTCCAGGTCCTTTATGAGGTCTAGAAGGCATCTTGAGAAGTCTTCTACTACAGTGGTTTCAAAACTCATCTTAGATATATGCTTTAGATTTATAACATTAATCTCTTTATATCATTCTCTAAATTTTACTTCCTTCTCAATACCAACAAAACTAAATGCCACTCATAAAAATGATGAGCCTGAAATCACAATGTCCTGAGTTCAAATCCCTCCCCAGACATTTAATTTAGCTGGGTGATCTTGATCAAATAACTTAATCTCAACTATAAGATGGGGATAATAACAGCATTTACTTCTTGGGGCTGTCAGGGGGGGGGTCAGTGAGATAATATTCTTAAAAATATAACCACAATACTTGGAACATAGGTGCTATCTATATAAATATTATTAGTTATTATATTGGGTGGAACACTAAGTTGTAGGGAGCTGGCAGTAGTTTGAAATAACTGATTCTGGTCTACCTCTCTAACTGTGTAAGATAAAATCCAAATCATCCCAAATTGTCAGAATTTATCATTCTTTTAAAAACTTTGCCCCTTTCTCCTTCCCTCCCTTCACTTAATCACTCCATGATATTGTCTCATGACCTTCACTTAGAGGAAATTATTTTTTATCAAAGCCCTCATGGAGTAATTGAAGCCCATTTCAGTCAATAAACATATATTGAACACTTGCTTTGTATACAGCATAGAATTAAGTACTATGAGAACAGAAGAACCAAACCCACTCAGTGAGCTTACAATCACTTGGGAAGATTGAACAAACACACTAAAAAATAAACAACAATTTGATTCAGCATGATATAAGTGATCCAAATAAGAGTTTGCTCTTGGAGTCCAGAAGAAAGAGAGATTGACTTATGGGAAAATGAACTTTAGTCAGATCATGGAAAATGGTAATAATTTACAGCAAGAAGGCAACAAGAGGAGCAATGCTGAAGCAAAAATGAGAAAAACTTTTTTGGTGCGTAGTGAGATACTTTTTCCTTGGTTTTTCCTCATTAGAGAATAATTATCCCATTCTGATCATAAATGTTTATGTTTTTGGAAATTCTTATTATATTTTATTTTCCCTCTCTTCCTTTTCTCTTTCTATCTTCCCTTTCCTTTTGTTCCATCTTTATTTCCTTACTTTTTTTTCATACCTTTGGATTTCATGGCTGTTTCCTTGGTTATAACAGTGCAGGCTGAGAGATAATGATGTATTTGTCTGATACTTTTTCCAGAGCTTTTGAATAAAGCCATTATCTAAAATGGTCAAAGGATTTTGGGTAAAGTCATTCTTGTGTAGGTATGGCCCTTTTGTGTGTAGGCTAAAGGAATTATGGTCTGATGTTTGGCGCAATGGAGAGGTGAGTTGGACCTTAGTTCTGTCATATACTCTTAATTCTCAGAATGATTTTTGCATTCTTTCATCTTCAGTTTTTCTGTACACTGGAAATTCCTGCCATTATTTCTAGCAGATTAGATGTCAAAAATAATTAGAATGTTAAAGATTACACCATTAGAGGACAGTTTTTCTCAAACTTTTTGGTCTCTAGACAGACCCCTTTGATATCCTTAAAGATTATTGAGGATCCAAGGAGTTTTTGCTTATGTCCTATAAATATCAATATTTACTATATAAGAAATTAAAACATAACATTTAAAACATTTATTAATCCATTAGAAATAACAATGTTAACATATTTTAATGAAAAATAACTTTTCTAAAGACCAATTTGGTGAGAAAATTGCCTTTGTTTCATATATTTTTGTAAATCTCTTTAATATGTACTTTAATAAAATACAACCATATTCTTATATCTGAGTCTGTGCATTCAATCTGTTGTGATATGTTATTTTGGGCTAAAGCATATGTAGAAACTCTGGCTTCACATAGATATATTGTTGGAAAAGGGACGAGTACTTTAATAGGCAAATAATATCTTAATATTATGAAAATAGTTCAGGCCTTCCAACTTCCTGAAAGTGTCTCACCCACTCCCAAGAGCCCATGGCCATACTTTTAAGAGCCATTGATATAGAACATCAGAGTTTCAGGGCATTTTACATAACTGGATAGGAGTGTTTTTATGTTTCTGATGGTCAAATCTGCACTATAACCTCTCAATGCTATTATTTTCTATAGAGTAGAATAGAAAGATCTCAGTGGTTTAGTTATTCAGCAACTCAGGAATTCATATTGAAATGTCTCATTGGTCAGATAGGATAGTAGACTAGAATATAGGCTATAAGATGACCATAAGACTTGAATCATCTATATATAACTCTAGCCATTTCTATAATTAGGGACCATTCTAAGCAAAAGTTTTTAGCTGGTGAAAGTAAACAGCTTCTTCTTTCATGTTCTCTTTTTGTACCTTTTTAACTTAAGGTGCTACTATGTTTTCTTTCCTGGACCCCATTTCTCTCACTCCAACAATGTTCTAAATATTTTTTTTCTTATCATTACTCTTAGGCAAAAAATTTGATAAAGTCCTATAAACAAAGGTATGCATGACATAATACACAATTAATTTTCTCTTAGAGATATTTATGTTTTATCTGGAATTTCAAGCATGGGGAACAGGTAGATACTTCTTTTGGGAGGAGAAGGAGATAACAGTAACCTTTTCTATGACTTTTTTTGGAAGTTGTGTTAGATCTGGAAACCCACTTGGTAGGGGACCAGAAGGGCTGAGTCAAAGTTAATGGTACAGGAAACGCAGTACCTCATAGAGTTTTTTGAGGAAAGTGCCTTGTAAATTCCTTAGGGACTTCATAAATATGGTCTATTATTAGTTACTGCTTTATATTACCATCTAGCATTTTTCTCTATATACACCTTGGTTTTCCCTGATGGATTATAATCTTTGGAAGGTCAGGGACTGTACCTTCTCTCTAGAGCACAGTCCTGGGCAAGACTGCTTCGAAGAGGAGCATGACATCAGGAAGATGATGCTGTGACTTTCAGGTGAATTGAATTTCAATGAAGGAGGGCTGTACAAAATCATCAGCCTTACTCTCTCTTCCAGAGCCATATGGGTCCAGGGGTCAGACAAAGATCAGGACTACCAGAGATGGCCTTGGATGCAGTAGAAAATCTTTGCCTTTTTATGCTAAAGTCTTGAACAGTTCTTTGATTGAAGCAACTCCCAATCATCGATTAAGGTTAGATAAGAAATGAGGCAGCAAATGACCTCTTTTACTTAGTCCAAAAAAAAAAAAATCAATTTGAGAGGGGAAAGCCCTCAGGGTTTCTGGCTAAAATAGAAACATTTGCTATTTATACTCACTCTGAACCATCAGGGTTTACATAATGACCAAGTGAGATTTGGGCTTGTACTTAGTGTTGGCCAATCAGTGAGAACCAGAGTGATCTGGATTTAAGATATGGACTTAAGAGAGAAATCTAGCCCATATCTTGGGCAGATTGTAGGTGTGGTATAAAAGACACTGACTTAAAAAAAAAAACTTGACTTTCAAAGCCAGGAAATACTGGTGCAGGCAGGGTAGAATGGGCTGGAGATGAGACAGGGTTCAAGAAAGAAGATAGGAGGAGTAAAGAACTTAGTGGCTTCTTTTCAAATGGTTGGGGGGCCCTGAAGCCGATCATCTTTGGGGTAGAATTCTATGACAGCTTGGGTGGATGCCATCCAGTGAGTCACCCAGTCAACTAAGCAAGTAATTGTTGGCACATATCATGTTTTCAACATTGTGGCTATTTCTATAAGGCATCTGGAAAAAGCGGGAGATCTAGTTTCTAAACTAGAAAATTCATGTGAAATTTTTTTTTCCTGAGGCAATTGGGATTAAATGACTTGTCCAGGGTCACACAGCTAAGAAGTATTAAGTGTCTAAGGCTAGATTTGATCTCAGGTCCTCCTGACTTCAGGGCTGGTGCTCTATCCACTGTATCACCTAGCTGTCCCCATTCATTTGAAAATTTTACAAAGAAACATAGAGTGTTATATAACGAAAATCTAAACTTTGGAAGCTGCTGGTAGAAGATCCCTATTGACTAAAGGTATTGTAGAAGGTTTATTAGAAGAGATATGATTGAGAAAGGAATTATGCTGTTGTGGTGCTGATCTTTGGAGGCAGGAGACTTAGAAATGCCTACTATGTACTAAGTGCTTTGCAAGTATATCATTTTGTTTTCACAACAACCCTGGGAAATAAATGTAATTTTTATCCCTATTTTAAAGTTGAGGAAACTGAGGCAAATAGTAAAATGACTTAGGGTCACACAGCTAGTAAGGATCTGGGATTAAATTTGAATTCAGATCTTCTTGCCTCAGCTTTCTATGTACTGAGTCACCCAGATACTGTAGGTCTACAACTTACACAGTATCTCTCAGTGTCTTAGTTTACTCATCTGAAGAATGGGGGTCATAATGTAATAACTCCCTCGTGTGGTACTTGTGAGGAAAACATTTTGTAAATTTTAAGCAGTACATGAACTCAAGTCCTTTATTATTATTTGTACTGGGCCTAGAAGGATGGACAGAATTTGTGACTAGGTATTGTGCTTGCTAGAAAGCGAGGGGATTTGTTTACTGAGAGAGGAGAGTAATTTTTAAGGAATAGTGAGCGATGAGTTGGGGGAACCTCACTGCTTACAATCCTTTTATTCTTGCCTAATTTACTGTCGTATGGGTAGGTAAGTGGGTAGTGTACAGAGCCTGGAGTCCATAAGACTCATTTTCCTGAGTTTAAATCTGGCCTCAGACACTTACTAGCTGTGTGATCCTGGGCAAGTCACTTAACACTGTTTCAGTTTCCTCATCTGTAAAAATGATCTGAAGAAGGAAATGGCAAACCATTCTAGTATCTCTGCTAAGAAAACCCAAAAGGAGGTCATTAAGAATCAGATTGAAAATGACTGAACAACAAGAAAAAATTGATTTTTGTAGTGTTCATTATCCCCAAATTTATTTCAAATGTTAACCTCTTTACTTAAGTCTCCCTCCCCTCCTTTAAACTTACCTGTTTCTGTTGAGAGGACAACTTTGACTCTGCCCCATTCTTCACTTGCTCTTATGTTTGTTGATTCTATTCTTAAAGCATCTCTTGTAGCTCTCCTATTCCTTCTGTTCATATTGCCTCCAACATAATTCAGGAATCTTTGGACTATGGTAATCTTTCTTTTTTCATTCACTTCCCCTTCCCAGCTGCCAAATTACATATTGACCATGTAATTCTCCCATTCAAAAAATTTCAGTGACTTCCTTTTGACATGGAGGCTATTGTACAGAATGATCAGGACTATGGCTGGGACACCTGGAGATCCATCTGATAGGGGGATACCACCAGAGACAATGCATGAAGGAATTAATACAGGCAAGAAGTGTAATATGGACTTTCTCATGGGTAATGGTTAAGATTTGCATACCTAGAGGTCTGTGATCTTCAGGGAGTTTTTACATAGAGGGTTACCCTGGCTAAATCTTCTGGACCTCTGTCAGTCATGGGATCTAGACTGCTAATGGTGTAGAAAAAATAACATGGTGCTTTAGCAATAGATTGGAGAGAGTTTTCTGTTTTATTATTGGAGAAAGGATGTTATCTCCCTTAGTGATGTCCCTTGAGAGTCAAGGATGGGGGGCTTCAAAGCCACACTCATGGAAAGAATCTCACCAGCCTCTCCAGAGTCAATTTTCATCAATAGTTCTTATCTCCTAGCAGACTCATCACTCCAGGCCAGTTTCCTTATTATTTCCCACTTATAAGTCAATAGATCCTTTTACCCAGGAGTTTTGGCTTTCTGGGAAACACAAGGACCAAATCCATCTCCTTTGTGCTTATCCTTAATAGACTGATTTAGAGGGAGCTGCACAAAGTCATAGAACAGGCCACTTGAGGGGTAGATCCCAGATCTTGTAGGAAGAGAATTCCCTGGAAACACCTTGTATTTTATGAATACACAATGATAGTGTATAGTGTTCCTATTCCTATCTCAGAACCATAGCTTTTTCACCTGCAGAATGAAAGAGCAAGATGAGAAAAATTATCTTAGGGGTTCTGTCTAACTGCTATTTTAGGCTTATGGATTATGGCTGGTTCCCCATATCTTTTGAGGCTCCTGAGCCGTGTATGGAGTTCCTAGTAGGCCATGAACAAAGAGCATATAACTTTGGTGCTTGAACCCTTCACAAAATTGGTTCTAGCATGTTGAGTTTCCCACACTCTGCCCAACTAAATGACTCATCTTCCTTCGGTGTTGGCTCCCAGTGAGATACCATAGCTTGGGATTGATAAATCTTACTTCCTTCTATTTCAGACAGACCTTCACTCAGATTTCCCATGCTCCTCTTCTCACCCCCAGGCAGCAATAACAGGTTCATCAGGGCAGTACCTTGACCCAAAGATTTAGCCAGTTAGAACACAGGAACCTCTGAGGCAGACCTTTATAGGTCTGCCTCCAAAGAGGATAGCAGTTGGAGAACCTGCTCCAGCAATACTGTCTTCTGTGTTTGCTTAGATTTTTCAGAGTGAGGGTTTGTTTGCTTCCTGTTAAATGTCCACGTTTGGAGGCACTGGGGAAATTCCCTTGACAAATTCATGCCTTTCATTGCCAGCCTCAAACTGATTTGAATTTGGCTTGCTGAAATTTCAATCACCAATGCTCAAACTTCCCCTTTGCCAAACCTAAAGGACAAGGTAAACTTCCTCTTTTTGAAATTTAAGCAGATTTGTAAAGCAACCAGCTCAACAGAGAACTCTACAATGAACTCTGAATCAAAATATTAAGATATTATAGAATCTCAAATTTGGATGGGACTTGGGACATCTTTTTGTTCAACTCATAGCTGAAGGGGAATCCCTTTTATAACATTTGAAGGCTTGCATTGAAGGTCCATATATTAACTCTTCAGGCTGTCCATTTTGCTTTGGACTCTTTAAATGGTTAAAAATGGTTTTCCTTAGTTGGAGAAGCAATGTGGGGTTCTTGATAGGAAGGGGTTGATCTTAGTCAAGTTCTTACTTCTGACTCATAATAATGGACCTTTTGACTCACCCATGGCATGCAGATTTTACACATAATCTATGATAAAGTACTTATTACAATTCTTATTAGTATTAATTCCTCCCTGGATTGAAGGTTCAATCCCCATTAAGCTTTCTAAAACCATAAGCTTCAAACAAGTTTTCTACTATGAGATCACAGTTCCACTCATGAAAAGGGGAATTCAAATCTGCTTCTTTTCCAAGTACAGTCTGTGATCAGCAAGCAGAGGCAGTGTTGGTCTAGATTGTGGATGGATACTGAAACTACCCATTTGCTTTTGCCTAATTAATTAAACCAACATTGACAATAAAGCTTGTATATGGTGCCTACATATGAATAGCCTACACAGAAAAGTGGAGCATGGTTCATTAGAATTCAGAATTATAAATCCTAAAATATTTCTTGTACTAACAATTTATTATTTTAACAAACCTGCATATTCTCAACAGCCTGGCTGTTTATTTCAACCTCCTATCTTTGAATCCTCTTGGGTTGCTTATTGTTGTTGTTTGCCAAAAATTAGGTTCAGTGTTCATTATAGGCAATTTGGGATTCTGGATAGACTTATAACTCTTTTAAGGGTATTTTGGCTTATTTGTGACAATAATCTGTGTTTTAGATTGGGAGAACAGATGTGAAGCATTGATGTATAAGACTGATATAAAAATGACAGTAATTTTCCTTATCTGTAAAATGAACCTTGCACTTCCCAGTAAAAGGAGAACATTTGCTTTTCTGTCAAGTGCCAGAAAAATGAAAGATTCTGTCATGAGGTATGTTAGGCAAATGACAGAGCCTTAAGAGCTAGCTTATTCAACCCTCTCATTATGCAGATGAAACTGAAATGTAAGGTTGCACACAGCTAGAATTCATATCTCCTACTCCGCCTTCTTCCCCAAACATTCTCTGCTTTTAGCTATGTGCTTTGGTTGGATAGAATGCTAGACTTGGGGTCAGGAAGACCTGAATTCAAAGTCTGTCTCAGATGCTGACTAGCCATGTGACCATCATTTTCCTCATTTGTGAAATGAAGATAATAAAAGAACCTACTTCATAGGATTGTTGTGAATCAAGAGACATAATATCTATAAAACGTTTTATAAAACTTAAAGCACTATATAAATATTAGCTGTAATAATAATAGATTATAATGTCATAATTGTTGTTATTGTTATTGCTGTTTGTCTTTCATTCTCAAAGATGAATACAGTTATAGATCAGAATGACCATGGGCTTTTTAAACTAAGGTCTATAACAGATCTCACTTTGACTGAGAAAATAGCCCATTAATTGTTTAAGGCTAGGTAAGCAATAAGACAAAGAGTGTCCTTTTTTTTAAATCTAGTTCCCCCCCCAAAAAAAAATAAATAAAAAAGAATCAATCTGAGAGGGGGAAGATTCCCAAGGTTTCTGGCCCAAACAGCAATAATTGCCATTTATAGTCACTCTGAGGTGACCAGGATTAAAAATAAAAAATAAACTTTGGTACTTGAACCCTTCTGTTGGCTCAGAGAGAATCAGAGTGATTTGTATTTATGGCATGGTCCCTAAGAAAGAAATCTAGTCCATATACCCCAAAATATCGAAAAAAGAAGCAAGGAAACTAGCTAGCAGTGTTGCTCAGTCTTCATTGGGATAGGGTAGTTGGAACTCACAGTGGTAGTTGTTTTTCCCTTGTTCTTGAAAATGACCATGACATCAAGGAGGTGATGTATGACATGCAAGTGAATTGGATTGAAGGAAGTGAGGGAAGGCTATGGAAAGTCAGTAGCTTCACATTCCCCTCCAGAACCTTCTGGTTCCAGTAGCCAGACAAAGATCAGGATGACTGATTTTATTATAACTAATTAGTATAATTTATAATAATGACAATCATTTATAATAATAATAATTTTCATCATTATTATTATTATCATTGTTGTTGTTAGGAATAAGTATCCAGTGGCTTTTGTCTTAATCCTTAGGCATCAGTAAAATTGCAAGATATGTTACATTTCTTGATAACCCTCCTTGGTCATATATTCTATACTTTTTAAGTGGATTACAGCAGAACTATGTTAATACCCTCTGTCTATCTCTTTGAAAAGCCTGATAGATAAAAATACAAATACTGAAAACTGAAAAGGTTGAAAATAATTTGTCTTATTACTGAAGAACTTTTGTTTTACATATATTGAAGGATTTCTTTGAATAGTGAATTCCTTTAAAGACATTTAAAATGCAGTTAATTTTTTACCAAAAAAAAAATGATTGACATACAACTTTTCATAACATAGGAGATAACAGCTATCTTCAGTTAGCTTTGTAGCAACTTGGATTATTCCAAAGAAAACCTTTAACCCAGAAGTAAGCAGAAATGGTTTCTTTGTCCTTCAGACTCACACCAAGATTTAAAAATTTTAAGTTAGGCCTTAGCAAGTTTTGTTTTGGAAACTCAATTCACAGATTAGAAGGAATGAAGATGAGACAGGTGTTTGTGGTTTGGAGAGAAGATAGCTAATAGTAGAATACTAGAAAGTAACAGTTGATATGAGGGAAAAGATAGAGAAATAAAAAGAAATTTTAAGGAGGTGTTTACTTTGTTGTAGGATACTGTAATGAGAGCTATAAATTATAATCACCAACACCTAAAAAACTGGGTAGCCTAAAAAGCTGTGCTAAATAATAGGCACCTTGAGTGCCTAGACAGAGAGCTCTAGATACCACTATGTTTTATTATAATCCTAAGGTGAAGAAAAGAAGAAAGGGGACTAGTTTTAAACCTCATGGTGAGTTGAAAAGTAAAGATGGACTCAGAAGTTGGGAATCCTGAAAGGTAGTCCAGGAAGCCAGTGATAGGGTTTCCTTTCCTTGTTTCTTCAACAGTGACTTGCAACTGGAATGTCCTAGTTCTTGAACTGTTAAAAAAAAGCATAATTATGATCTCCAAAGACCAAGAATCATTCAGTAAACAAATAACTTTATTAAGAACATGCTATGTGCTTAACACTATGTTAAGCACTGGGAATATATAATATAATATAAATAGTCCCCCTCCCTCAAGGAGCTTATAATTTAAGGGAGGAGACAAAATACAAAAAATACATATGAAGCAAGCTATATGCAATATAAATAAGAAATGATTAACAGAAGGGACTATAATTAAGAAGAATTGGGGAAGACTTTTAGGAAATGATGGGAGTTTAGGAGAGTTCAAAGGAAGCTAATAAGGTCAGTAGATAGTACAGAGGAGAGAGGGTGTCAAGAGAAATGAGTGAGTGGCAATCATCAAAACTATTTGGTCCTACCTAAGAAATAGAATGGAATAGGGTAGGTCTATAAGACACAATAGTAAATGACTACAGTGATCTACTGTTTGGCAAACTCAAAGACTCCTTCTTCTGGTATAAGAATTTACTCACTATTTGACAAAAACTGCTAAAGAAACTGGAAAATAGTATGTCAGGATCTAGGTATTGACCAGCATCACACACTGTATACCACTATAAGGTCAAAATGGGTACGTGATTTAGATATAAAGTATGACACCATAAACAAATTAAGAGAGCAATGAATAGTTTATTGTCAGATCTAAGGAGAAGGAAAGAATTTATTACCAAACAAGAAATAAATAACATTATAAAACATAAGGTAGATCATTTTAATTGCACTAAATTAAAAAGATTTTACACAAACAAAGCCAATGTAACCGAGTCAAATTTATAAAAATGTAAGTCATTAACCAATTGATTAATGGTCAAAGGATATGAACAGACACTTTTCAAATGTAGAAATTAAAGGTATATATAGTCCAAATGCTCTAAATCATGATTGATTAGAGAAATGTACATTAAAAAACTGAGTTACCACTTTATATCTATCAGATTGGCTAATATGATAGAAAAAGAAAATGATGAATTTTGGAGATAATGAGAGAAAATTGGAATACTAATTTGCTATTGGTGTACTTGTGAATGGATCCAACCATTCTGGAGAGCAATTTCGAACTATGTGCAAGGGACTATAAAATTGTGCATACCCTTTGATCCAATAGGATCACAGTTAATTAGGTCTGTATCTCAAAGATCATAAAAAAGGGAGAAAGGTCTAATGTACAAAAATTGTTATAGCAGCTCTTTTTGTGATGGCCAAGAATTAGAAATTGAGGGAATGCTCATCACTTTGGAAATGGCTGAACAAATTGTGGTATATGGATATAGAGGAATATTATTATTCTATAAGAAATAGTAAGCAGTCTGATTTTAGAAAAACCTAGAAAAACATATAAACTGATGCTAAATGAAATGTGCAGAACCAGAAGAACATTATTCACAGTAATAGCACCATTGTATGAGGTCAACTTTGATATACTTAGTTCTTCTCAGCAATACAATGATCTAGGACAATTCCAAAATGTTTTCCACATCCAGAGAAAGAACTATAGAACCTGAATGCAGATTGAAGCAAACAATTTTCACTTTTTTGATTTTTTCTTTCTTGTGTTTTTTCTTTTGTCCCGATTCTTCTTTTACAACATGACTAGTGTAGAAATATGTTTAATATGATTGTACATATATAACTTATATCAGATTTTTTGCCATCTTAGGGAGGGAGGGAAACAGAGGGAAGAAGAAAAAGATTGAAAATCAAAATCTTATAAAAATAAAGGTTAAAAATTATCTTTGCATATAATTGTAAAAAATAAAATAACAGTGAATAGGGGGAAACTGAAAGGAATGTTTTTAACTTTAAAAAAGAATGAAAGAGAGAGAGAGATTGACCCCTCTCCATCTTATTTCTCCTGGCTATGGGAGTAGTGGAGTGGGAGGGTGGAGTCAGAGCATAAAAGCAAGTTGCTGTGGATATTTCTAAGGCAACTTCAGATGTTAACAGTGATACTGCCAGGCTTGGCAACAGGTCAGCTTCCCCATGCTGATGAATTGCTGGAGGCTCTTCTCTCTTTTCTTTCTTGCTCTTTTTTTTAAATTGAGGCTGAGAATTTTCCATTGCGAATTAATTAATTGTTGAACCTACCCCTTCTGGACTGGGTTTGTGAAAATAAAGGGAAGCTGAATGTAAATCTGGTTAAAATAATACCACACAGAATCTAAGGCATCTATTCATCTTTTCTAATGATTCTTTAAGTTGTCCTTTCAAGACCACTGTCTCTCCTTCATTCAAACCTACTAAAAGACATCTTAGGCAGGCTTTCTTCTTCCAGTCTCTGGTTTGACCTCTCTATCTTTGACCTCTCTATCCTTGGCCATTCTGCACATTGTAGCCACATATTCTTTTATTTTATTTTTTTTTATTTAATAGCCTTTTATTTACAGGATATATGCATGGGTAACTTTACAGCATTAACAATTGCCAAACCTCTTGTTCCAATTTTTTATCTCTTACCCCCCCATCCCCTCCCCTAGATGGCAGGATGACCAGTAGATGTTAAATATATTAAAATATAAATTAGATACACAATAAGTATACATGACCAAAACGTTATTTTGCTGTACAAAAAGAATCAGACTCTGAAATATTGTACAATTAGCTTGTGAAGGAAATCAAAAATGCAGGTGTGCATAAATATAGGGATTGGGAATTCAATGTAATGGTTTTTAGTCATCTCCCAGAGTTCTTTTTCTGGGCATAGTTAGTTCAGTTCATTACTGCTCCATTAGAAATGATTTGGTTGATCTCGTTGCTGAGGATGGCCTGGTCCATCAGAACTGGTCATCATATAGTATTGTTGTTGAAGTATATAATGATCTCCTGGTAGCCACATATTCTTAAAGTATGGAACCAATTTCATTACTCACCTCGCTCAAAATCCTGTATTAACTGCTTATTGTTTATACAATAAAAGTCAAATAATTTACCTTGGAATTCAGAGCCCTCCACAATCTTGCCCCAGCATATTATCCAGTTTTATCTTCTACTACTTTCCTTTGTGAACCATTTCCCTGTAGTCCAGCCAAAGTTATCTACTTAGCTTCCCTGGAATATTTGCTGAATATTTGCTACGTGTAAGGCACTGTGTTAGATGCTGGCATAAAAAGATATAAAGTAAAACTCCCAAACCTTTCACTATGTGTTTTTCATGCTTGGATGCTCTATCCCTTTCTTAACTACCTCTCAGAATCCTACTCATCCTCAAAGACTTTGCTCTTGGGCAAAGGTTCTTAATCTCTGCTCGTCACTTTCCTTCTTTCACAATCCATGGTCCTAGTTTTCTCCATGTCCAGTGTCCCCTACTTGCCATCTTCCACTACCTGACTGCAAGTATCCAGTCACCCTGATGTAGACATACCTGAAAAAGTGAAAGCTGAGAACATATTCATAAGGCTACATTGGTAGGGTGGGAAGATCTGAAAGATCTGGATAATGTTGGGCCTGCATATTAAGGAGGAATATGAACTTCTGAGCTTTGTGAGATTTAAAGACTGTTTTCACTCCTCTGTAGCCCTACAAGGTTTAATAACTATTCAAGATCCAACTTGTCTCCTTCATCTACTATCTCTCTCTTTGCATTTCTTTCTTTTTGCTCTTCTTGGGGTATTCTACGCATCACCCTCTCTTCTTCTTCTTCTTTTTTTTTATTATAACTTTTTATTGACAGACATCACCCTCTCTTCTTAGTTTCTCTCTGATTATCTCTTTCTCTGTCTCTGTATCTGTTTTTGTCTCTCTTCCTCTCCTTCCCCCTCTCCTCTATCTCTGTCTCTCTGTCTCTGTCTATTTCTCTGTCTCTGTCTGTCTCTGTCTCTCTGTGTCTATTTCTCTTTCTTTCTTTCTCTCTCCCCTTATTTTTTTTTGATTAAGTAAAAGAGGCTATTCTCTGCCTTAGTTGCCTCAATCAGACTGACCCCTGGGACAGACCTTAGCTTAAAAAGGCCAAGGCTTCCCATTGCATTCAGGGCCATCTTTATCCTGATCCATGTTTTGCCACTGGCCCCAGATGGCTCTGGAAGGGAAAATGAGGCAGATGACCTTGCACCGCCCTCCCTCACTTAAATCCAATTCATTTGCATGTCATAGCATCACCTTCCTGATGTCATGGTCCTCTTGGAGAAGGAAGACTTATTATATCTAGCACATAGTAAATGCTTAATATATGTTTGTTGCCTGATTAACTCCTCTGTGCAGTATTCCTTGATGGTTGTGGCCAATAGTGATCTCACCTTTCCTCAATTCCTACATTATGGATCCTGAATAGCACACAGTTATTGCTTATGGCATTTCCTGAGGATAATTAACTACAAGGATCTATTTTGAGATTTGAGAGCCAAATTGGAAGATTACTATGAATATCTGAGACTTTACAAGGTCCAAAATTAATGTTCTCATGAAATATCAACAGACTTGCTTCTGAGTCAGAGTGAATATTTACTTCCCTTGCTTGTTTAAGTAGTTCTTCCTAAACCAACACATATTAATCGAATGCCTATTATTAATTTCAACCTTGCCAACAAATATTAAGTATTTAATACATGCCGGGGGCTGATATATAAAAATAAACATGATTGTTCCTGCTCCCAAGGTACTCATATTTTGTTGAAAATATATGATATTTTGAACCCCCAGAACCTAGTACAGTGCCTGGCAACTCATAAGTGCTTAATCAATACTTGTTGACTGATTGAATCCTTATAAAATATAGAATAGGGAGTCAAGGAGATCAAAGGAGAGATTCAGAAAAAATTGTCTAAAATGATTAAGGAAGGAAAGAATACCATTATTTTATCAGAAATATCTTCCCAGAGGAGCCAGGTACTGAAGAAAGAAAAGTTCTGATAGATTAGAGGTAAGGAGGGCAATGAATTCAAGGCACGGACAGCCTGCATGAATTCACAGAGGCAGAGGACAGCATATTAAATCCGGGTAACAGTCAGCTTCATGGCTTGTAGAGTGTGAAAGGATGATGTGATGTGAAATAAAGCTGTAAGACACTATACTCGGTGATGTGAGGAAAACAGAGACATGGTCTCTGTCCTCAAGAAACCTATATGAGCTTTAAGATTTGTAAAGTGCCTTATAGATATCATATCATTTTATCTTCACAACAACCCTGGGAATGAGGCACAATTATTATTCCAATCTTACAATGAGGAAACTGTGGCAGACATACATTAAATGGCTTGGCCAGGGTCACATAACTAGCAAGTTCCTGTGGCTGAATTTGAACTCAAGACTTTCTGACTTTGGGTCCAGTATCATCTAGCTGCCTCAAAAACTTATTAAAGCTTTTTTATTTTCAAAACATATGCATGGATAATTTCTCAGCATTGACCCCTGTAAAACCTTGTGTTCCAAAATTTCCCCTCCTTTTCCCCACTCCCTCCTCTAGATAACAAATAATCCAAAATATGTTAAATATATTAAAATACATGTTAAATCCAATATGTGTACAAATATTTATACAATTATCTTGCTGCACAAGAAAAAATCATGTCAAAAAGTATTAAAAATGAGAAAGAAAATAAAATGAAAACAAACAACAACAAAAAAAGTGAAAATGCTATGTTGTGATTCCCACTTAATTCCCACAGTCCTCTCTCTGGGTGTAGATGGCTCTCTTTATCACAAGATCATTGGAAGTGGCCTCAATCATCTCATTATTGGAAAGAGTCACATGAATCAGAATTGATTATCATATAATCTTTTTGTTGTCATGTATAAAGATCTCCTGGTTCTGCTCATTTCACTTAGCATCAGTTCCTGTAAGTCTCTCTAAGCCTCTCCAAAATCATCCTGCTGATCATTTCTTATAGAACAATAATATCCCATAACATTCATATACCTTAACTTATTCAACCATTTTCCAACTGATGGGCATCCAATTTGCAGTTTCCAGTTCCCAATTTCTAGGCAGTTTTCAAAGGAGGTTAATAGCCATATGAGAAAATGCTCCAAATCACTAATAATTAGAGAAATGTGAATTAAAGCAATTCTAAAGTTCCATTTTGCACCAGTCATATTGACAAAGAAAATAACAGCTATTGGAGAGGCTTTGGGAAAACATACACATTAATGTATTGTTGATAGAGTAATGAATTGGCCCCATGGCACTGGAAAGCATGGTAGAACAAAAGTTCAAAAAGCTACTACACTCTATATATTCTTTAACATGGAATATTACTGTTAAACCCATATCCCAAACAAGTCTAAGAAAGAAAAAGGAATAGAGACAAAAATATTTATAGCATTTTTTTGTATTGACAAAGAATTAGAAACTAAGGAGGTGCCCCTCAGTTAGTAAATGGCTAAACAAATGACCACATTTGAATGTAATGGAATACTTCAGTGCTGTTACAAATTATTAAAAGAATGGCTTCAGCTAAACTTGGAAAGACTTGCTTGAATTTATTTGAAGTGAAGTGAAAAACATGAGAGAACAATATATACAATAACAACAACATTGAAATACCAAAAACTTTAAAGTACTTAAGAATTTTGATTGACCATGATTCTGGAAGACCCATAATGAATCATGCAATCCACTCCCCCTTACCCCTCCACCCATACCCCCATAGAGAGAAAGTGTATTCCAGATGCAAAATGAAAGATTTAAAAAAAAACATAACAGGATAATAAGGGGTTTTGTTTGGCTATGCATATTTTTTACACAGATTTTGTTTTTTCTGCTTTTTTTCAATGAGAAGAGGTAGAAGAAAGACAAATAGATTTTTATTAATGGAAAAATTAAATTTTAAAAAATAAAGTTTATATTTTATCCTAAAAACAATCAGAATCCATATAAATTGAGCAGAGGTATGACATGGTCAGACCTTATGAAAATTATTTTGGTAGGATTATGTAGGGGATAGAAAAACAAAACAGCTTTTGCTTTCAATAAATTTTACCAGTCTCCTGGAGGCAATGAAGAGAGACCAGCATGGTTGGAGCCAATGGGCTATATATAGCTAAAAAGTGAAAGCTAAAACAGCAGAGGTAGATAGTATAGGATCTTTAATGCCAGACTGAGGGATTTCGCTGCTAAAGGTCTAGGGGAGGCATTGAAGTTTTTGGAGTGGAGTGTGATAGTTGCAAAGTGGCAAGTTGCAAAATGCTATGTAGGATGAATTGTATAGTAAGTACGTAAGGAAGAACCATCAATCCCTTCTGCTTCCAAGGACAATTTTTTCTTTTTCTTTTAATAGTATTTTATTTTTCCAAATACATGCAAAGATGTTTTTTGACATTTACCTTTTTTTTAATAGTAACTTTTTATTGACAGAACCCATGCCAGGGTAATTTTTTTACAACATTATCCCTTGCACTCACTTCTGTTCTGATTTTTCCCTCCCACCCTCCACCCCCTCCCCTAGATGGCAAGCAGTCCTATATATGTTGAATATGACATTTACCTTTGCAAAACCTTGTGTTCCAGATTTTTCTCCTTCTCCTTCCTACCTAAGACAGCAAGTAATCTGATCTAGATTAAACATGTGCAATTCTAAACATATTTCCTATTCATCATGCTGCCCACAAAAAAAAAAAAATTGATAAAGGAAAAAACCAAGCAAACAAACAACAGTAACAACAAGGTGAAAATACTATGCTCTGATCAACATTCAGTCTCCATAGTTCTCTCTCAGGAAGCAGAAGGCAGTTTTCATCTCAAGTCTATTTGAATTGCCTTGAATCATCTCACTGTTGAAAAGAGCCAAGTCCACCATAATTGATAATCACATAATGTTGTTACTTTGTACAATGATCTCCTGGTTCTACTCACTTCACTTAGCATCAGTTCATTTAAGTCTTTCCAGGCTTTTCTGAAGTCATCCTGCTGATCATTTCTTATAGAACAATAATATTCCATTACATTCATATACCATAATATATTCAGTCATTCCAGCTGATGGGTATCCAATCACTTTCCAGTTCTTTGCCACTACGAAAAGGGCTGCTACAAACAGTTTTGCACATGTGGCTTCTTTTCCCTCTTTTATGATGTTTTTGGTATACAGACCTAGTAGAGACACTGCTGGATCAAACGTTTTGCACAGTTTGATAGCCAAGGACATTTTTTTCCCAAAAGGAAGTACTAGACCAGAGATTATGTCAAATCTCATAAATGCTGATGACTCACAGCAAGTATAATCTTGACTTTGTCCTTTAAAATAACTAGTACACATCATTTTCTAACTGAGAAGGCAAGAAATGCGTCCTGATCCAGTAGAGAATCTAGGTCCTAGTGACAGAAGGGTAGAGAACTGAGAGAAAGGGACACAGAAGAGAATGCTAGCCATGTTTGCTGCATTAGAACACAGTTGTTTGTGCTTTCGGTTCTTAGATGAGTAATACTGGGTACCTTAGACATGAGATACTGGCAGCCCAGTAAGTAATTAACACCCCATATGTAATCCCCTGGACTTGCTTTGGATGGTAGAAAACCACGATGTACTTTTGGATAACAGAGTTCATTTCCCTGGTATTTTTCAGTCATTCCAAGCAAAGCCAATTAGGGTTTGTTTTGTTTATAGCTTATTTGTTTGCCTTGGAGCCAAGCATTCAGCCAGTAACCAATCCTGCAAAAACCCTGATACAAATTCCACAGTCAGAGGAAGAAAATATTATGATTGGCGGGAACTTTGGTGGTCTGGTTGTGTTGGGGTCTTTGCTCACAGTGGGATGTTGGAACTTTGCTGCAGAGTTATTCAATGGCACTGACTTTTTGCTGAGTTTTGAATTTACTCCACTACCACCCTCTGCTCCCCTAAGAGCCTCTTAGATTTGTAAAAAGGTTTTTTCTAAATGACTTTCTTTTCCATTATTTCATGTGATATTCATAACACTCATGGGTATGGATGGAGTAAGTATTATACCCATTTTTAGGTGACAAGAATAAGGCCCCCAAATCCCTATTGCCTCTCTTCCCCAAGGGTCACAGGGTACCCAATTCTTTTGGCCTGGTGCTTTTTTTTCTGCACCATGTTTCTCAAACTGGTGCAGACCTCTGTCCATAACCTACCTTTCCAGACTTATTTCATGTTACCCATTTTAATGAACTCTCTCTGCCAGGACTGGATGTCATCTCCTACCTCCATTTGTATAAGCTTCCTCCAAACCCCTACCCACTCTGCATTGGAATACCTCTCCTGGATCTTCTCTGCCTCTCAGAATCTTTATCTTCCTATAAAGACTCAGCTTATATAATAACAATAACAAGAATAATGGTGATGAAATAGCTAGCATTTGCATAATGCTTTATATGTGCCAGGCATAAGTGCTTTACAAATATCTTATTCTAGCCTCACCAAAATTATTATGCCCATTTTAAAAATTGAAGAAATTGAGGTAAACAGGTTAAAACGTCTTGCCTAAGGTCACTCAGCTAGGAAGTATCTGAGGCCATATTTGAACTTAGATCTTTCAGATGTAAGACACAGCATTCTATCCACTGGAGCATTTAGCTGGAATCTCTTCCATGAAACTTTCATTGTCCTGCCTTCCCAACTTCCCTTCCTCAGCTCATACCCAGTGATTAGTGCTCTTTTCTTCCTGAAATTACCTTGAATTTGCTTCTTAGTGTATATGATCACCCCAGTAGAATGCTATATATGTGAGGACAAAGACAATCTTGTTTTTGTGTCTTTGGTTCTTAATATAATGCCTTGTCCATAAAAGACATTTAGTCAATTTCTGTTGAACATAATTCTCTGAACTATTTTAGTATTTACTGTCCAAAGCACATACACTTAATAATATATTTTAAATCATAATGTAATTATCTAATCTATGAACTGGAAAGGATCTTAGAGGCCCTCTAATTCAACCTTCCATGCATTTTAACTATCAATTCCCTAGCATCTCTGTAAGACAGTATTTAAACTTAGCTTGAATTCCTGTAGTGATGGGGAGCTCACTGTCTCATATTCCATCGCTGGATAGCGCTAGTGGTTTAAAAATGATTGATCCTTGCATTTGTCTGGCAGTTTCTTCTGCAGCAATCAATCACGAGTCTTGCCTCTTCAGATAAATTATAAACTCCTTTGAGCAGTGGTTTTTGCTATACACTGTTGCCAGGCATAGTAGGAAGGTTGAATTTGATGCCAAAGGGGACCTGGAAATTTGATCTGCAATTACAACCCACCCAGGGTATCACCTCACTTTGGGCAAGCCCCTTCACCTCCTGATCTGCAAAATGAAACAGTTGGATGTTGTTAATTCTTTCACCGGAGTCTGAGTCTTTTTGACGCTATGCACCCTAGCAAAAGTTGGATGAGATTACCTCGAAGAGCCCTTTCAGGTCTAAAGCCTATGATCCTGTGGTTCTTTTCTAATTGCTTAATTGATTGGTGGTTAAGTGTCTGCCTAGTCTTAAGGTTGGGGGTGAAAAAGAGCTGCTATAGCTAATATTGCTCGAGAGAACACTGAGCAGTCTAAATATTCCAGAGAGTATGTATGGCTCCGGAGGGATTTCAAATTCTAGAATTCAAGCTTCCTCCAGCTCTGACCCTAAGATCCAATTTAAGGTGAATGGGTTATGATAAATGGCCCCAGACCTTCAGGTCCAGATGTCATCAGCTGCCGCATCCCTATTTGTGCTGTCTGACCGCCTCGGCGCCTGTCTTTTTAAGAGATCCCAGCCCTCCCTCCTGCAGACATCCCCAGTACAGCTAGTAGTTGCTCCTCCACCAACCCCCGGCACAGGTAGCAATGGCAGCTTGCTGCATTCCCCCCGTGCACAGCTTCTGCAGATGGCCCCGGGGCATCCTGAGCGGAGACGCTGCCGGCTAGAGCCTTCCAAACCATTGCCTGTGATGTATCCTGGGTCAGCCCATGCTGCTTGCCATCCGCTTGTTGCGCTGCATCAGGGACCAGGAACACACCCAGCTCTAGTCCCCATCTGTTGCAGTCGTGAGGCAGCGTTAGCATTGAATAGCAGCCGAACCTTAGAACCTGCTTGTACAAAGGAGTGGGGGGTGGGGGGCGGCTTGGAAAACCCCTTCGCTTATGGACCTTTCAAGAGAGGCAGAAGGATTTCTCCGAGCCGTGAGTTGTTTCCCATTTCTAGTGTTTTGTCATTTGGCTTTTTTCTTTTTCTTTTTCACAGATCATCACTTATTTTTGTTAGCTTTCAGGGAAAGGAAATGTACTGTAGGGTCTGGGGCTGGGTAAGCCAACATTCTAGGAGCTTAGATTTAAAATGCATGGTGATTGCTTGCGCATTCTTATTCTCCATCTTCCTCCCTCCTTTCTCCCCCCCCCTCCCCCCCATGATGTTTTGTCTCTTCTGCATGCAAGGCTGACACGGAGTTGTTTTGTTATCGGGGAGCCTCTTACTAGGGCAGATCTCCCAAGGTTAAACAGAATATCCCTTTTCTCTCTTGGGGCTATATGATTTTTTTTTCTTACGTAACTTTTGCCTTGATGTAAATTTAGGAAGAGATTAGCCAGTGGGAGTAGGGGGCGCGTTGCAAAGTGCATTTGAAGAGTGGGTGGGTGGGATTTTTAATTTCCACTCTAACGTCCCTCAGGGTTTTTGTTTTTTTTTTAACCTTTTCTTATAGCAGTTTGTGTGCCCGTGACCCTAGCTATCACTCGTACAGGTGCGCCCTGCTGCTCCCTCCCTCTCCTTTTCTTTCCATCTCACCTCGATTTAATGGAAAGTTTCCTCTTAGTATATGTTTAGCGTCCCCTTCCTATGCTTTAAGCCTGCTCTTTCGGACTGAAATTCCCGCAGAATATGGGCTAGGGAGCCCAAAGGGAGGTGGAGGAAGCTTCCCGCCAACCTGTCACCTATTTGGGTTCTCCTTTTGTGTTGCTTTGCCAAGCATCACTAGTAAATCGTCCCTTTTCTGAATTCTCTCAGATCTGGCTCCACAACGCGGACCTGTTGCATATTTAACTCGTAGGGAGAATCTTGAGGGAGGGAGAGAAAACAAAAACGATTCCCACCTCCTCCCCCTCCAGCAAACAGACTTCAGATTATTCCATTCTGCCACACTTTTTATTTGATCTGTGGTAAGGGATGGACGGTAGCCCAGAAAAATGGTCAGAATCCCCAGGAGCTTGTAATTAATTAGTCATTCAAACATTGAAGTGGCTTGTGGGATTGTAAGCACTGAGAGGCAGAAATTCTGTGTTTTAATTTTGGCTTTACTCTAATACTCTATAGTAAGTAAGATGCTTTTACCTATTGGGCACTCATTTTCCTTCTATGTAACATGAGAAGGGGGACCTCTCTAAGGTCTCTTCTAGACTTCAGTTTCTGTGATTCAAAATAGAATGATGATAGCTAGCATTTATATAGAGAGTTTTTAAGGTTCATAAAGCACTTTACAAATATTATCTCATTTTATCTTCAAATATTGGCGGGTAGGTTTAATTATTGTCTTCATTTTACAGATGAGGAAACTGAGGCAGAAAGTGTTGTTGTTCAAGGTCACATAGTGTTGGAGGCTGAATTTGAACTCGGGTGTTCCTGACTCCACATGCGGCGGCTCTATCCAATATACTCAGTTGCCTTTAATATATTTAATTGATCAGTTTTTGTTTTTGTCTGGCTGTGCTAGGATGTAATCCAGTGGTCAGACATTACTGTGATGAATTCTTTTAAAATATCCAGCTTCACATCATGCATTTGTTGCATGTTTAACTTATGGTGAGAATCTTGATGTGGTGATAGATAGCATGCTGCCCTCAAGTTGTTTACAGCCTATTTGGTAAGATAAGATTACCTTTAAAAAAATTTAAGGGAAAAAATCCAAAGCCATTTGTTGCATATTTAAGTAATGGTAAGAATCTTGATCCTTTGATAGCATGCTCCCTTCAAGGATTTTACAATCTATTTGTAAAGATAAGATTAACACTAAAACATTTTAAGGGAAAAAACACAAAGCTACATAATATCAAGTACCAGTTTGTATGGTATATGTTATTATTTAGGACAAAGATGTCAAATGTATGGAACACTTTTCAGATTCTCTACCTCCCCATTAAAATTGAGAAATATTTAACAAAATGAACATACAATGTAACATAGACAATGTTAATTTGTGATTTTTCTAGGTCAGTATGTGTCCTGTAGGGATTCTTATGTATCATTTACCAGTCCCCTTTCCATTTGAGTTTAACACCACTGCTTTAGGAAACTGAACAAAAGGAAATCTAAAAAACACTGGAATATTTGAAGAAGGCTATGTAGAGGAGGTGGGATGGGCACTGTGATCATAGAATTTAGGACATTAGAATTAGAAGGGATCTTAGCAGACCTATCCATCCCAGATCATTAATTTTATAGATAAGGGAACTGAGGGTAGGGATTAACCATAGGTAATATGAATATAAGAGCTAGGACTTGAACCTAGGCTGCCTGACCAGCAGAGCTCATTTTAATGAGTTTAAACTCTGTTTTTTTTTTTTTTTAAACTGGTTCTAAATCTACTTGATTATACTCTGATCCAGCCCACATCCCACCATCTTGTCTCTAGGGTTAATATGAGAGAGGTCAAATGCTTTGTTGAAATGCAAGCATATCACATCTCTAGCATTCCCCTAATCTACTCCTTAAGTAACCCTGTCCAATAAAAAGTGGTGAACTCTAAGCAGAGATATAATCAGAGAGAGGGAGAAAGATATGGATAAAGCAGAAAGTCTTTTGGGTCATACCCATACATGATTGGAAAAATGGGTGGCAGAGAAGGCAGTTTATCCTCATTGGTGCAGTTTCACTTGGCAACTCCTTGAAGGAACTGGAGATGGGGGCACTGTCAGGCAAAGAGTGTAGGAATGGAACAAAAAAGGGGGCAGATGGACTCCTGAAGAGTGGTGGGATGCTTTTGGTAGAGGAACTCTGAAATAACCAATAGGAGGAGTATGGAAGTCTTTGTCCTTCTGGGTGAAGTGTTGCAAATAAATACTGAAAGGAGGCAAAGAAGACTTGAGAGGGTTGTAGCAGAGCTTAAGTGTCAAGAGGAACAGGATAGTGATGGGATTCTTCTGATGCACTCAATCCAAATATCTCTTCATAAAAGGATGGGTCATAGCAATGGACCCATCTTAACCTGATGGTGCATAGATGTACATCACCCAGAAGACCACTAAGCATTCAGACAGGCAGGAGAAAGCAGTCTCACATCATGTCAGTACTTTGGATCATAGTTATAGCTGCTCTCCTCCCTCATTATTTCTGTCTTTCGTTGTACTGATATCTGATAGCAGGTATTCTGATAAAATTCTTCTCTAGGTTTATAATTTGATGAAGAGGAGAGAACCCTAGAAGAATGCCATTCATTTCATTCCAGTTCTATTCTTCCATTAAGTAAAATCTTTCTTTCATATTTGAACCTAAGTTTGCTATTGCCTGGTTGACTGATCTCTTTATGTGCCTCTCTGGCATAGTTCTCCTGATAAAGGTCACAGTGCTGAGTATTTGTTTAAACTGATAAGTATTCAGTTTTAATCTTCATAAATGCCTTTTTAGGTTTCTTTGGGGAAGCCATAGGGCTTGGAAAGGAGGGATTTGAAGGAGAAAAACAAAACCAAAAAAATAACAAAGTCAGAATTTTGTTTTCTTTGTGGTTTGATTTGCTTGCAGTCGAGGTAAACTGGAATAAGATTTTATTGCTTAATGCATGTTTTTAAGAGAGTCCTCCATCTGCCTTGGTAATTAGAGCTGTAGCTCATTAGTCACGGTATGTGAGGACACTTGTGTAGGTTCCACTAAACAACACAACACCCATATTAAAATAGCGTGAGGGGCTGTCAAAACAACCTTCAGCAATACCCAGTAGCTTCACTAAATGGCGCCTTCCCTGATACTCTTCCTGGTACTGACCTTATCTCAAGGACATTACATGGTACCTTATTCTCTCCTATCTATAACATCACTGATTTTTGTATGTAATGGTTATCTGTGTAGTAATTCTCTCATTAGGCTGTAAGCTCTTTGAGGGCAAGGATTTGATTTAACAAATTTTTTTTTTCTGTCCTCAAGGACATAGTTGGTTGTCTCTGCAAGTAATGTTTGTTAAATTGAATCAAATCCTTTCACTGCAGTATTTGAGATTTGGTAGCATGCTGTGTTTCCAGATAGCACAATCCACATCTTCTGACCATAGTGGGTGTTGGAAGGATTGTCTTGATTGATAACTGGCTTCAGAGAGCCCCAGGTTAAGAGACAAGACTAGATTTGGAAACAGATTGATTATAGGCAGATTTTCCTTTAATTGGGGAAGATATTATCCTTGTATAGATACCCTAGAAAGATAAGGCTTTCTTGCTCTTGAGAAGTTTGGTACACATCCAATAAATCTCATTGTTTGGTTGAGAATGTGGGGACCTCCAGATCAGGGATAGACTTCTCTCTGTTTTTCTCCTCAATGGTTGGCCTCTCCTCCTTTCCAGCTGGTGTTTATAAGACCTATATACTTCCTTAGTTATCTTTACCACTCCTTTTTACTTGTAGAGCAATTCTTTAGGGAATACCTTTGGGTCCCAAAGCACTTATTGCCTTATTTTTTTCTCTTGAATAACAGGTGGCATTGCTAAGCTTAACTAATAAGAGTCTCTGATATGTTGGAGCAATGAGGACTTAATAGCTAAGGTCCAAGTATTCAGTCTGGCATTCCATGCCCTCTGCAGTCTGTCCCTATACCGCCTATTTAAAGTGATCTCTCTTTGCTCCCTGCTTCTGCCCTAGTAAAGGCAGGCTTCTTTCTTTCTTTCTTCTGTGTACATAGTGTATGTGTGATGTATACACTATATACTTTGCATATATATTCTCTGTATATAGTGCCCTTGCTAATATGGGGAATTCTAGCCAAGGACTTTCCTCCATCCCAAACCATCCAAACCCTTGAAGCCCAACTTAAATCCTTCCTTATGTCCCAGCCTTTCTGGACTTCTCCAGTCTCCCCTGATTTCTTCTTTCTCTGAACATCTTTTCTAATCTGTATAATCTAACCATGAATTATCCATTGTCATTCATGTTTTGGAACTATCATAGGCTCTAAAAGTTGGAAAGAACTGAAATCAAACTCCTTCATTTAACAGATGAGGAAAATGAGATCTAGAGCAGGAAAATGGTCTGGTCCAAGGCACACAGGCAGTAAACAGAAATTTGAACTCAGGCTTACTGACTCTGAATCCAGTGTTGTATAATTCAACAAACATTTATTAAGTACCAGCTGTGTACCAGTCATGCTCTATGGGCTGTATATCTGAGATCACATAGTCAGTAAGCAGCAGAACTGAAATTGGAATCAGGCTACTTTGAATCTCATGTTGTATAATTCACCATTTATTAAGCAACAACTATATACACGAGTCATGTGCTGTAGGAACAAAGAAAATAATTATAGTTCTCATCAACCTCAAGGAACTAATATTTTGGTGCACCTTGATCTTCTTGCCTTTTCAGGAAGAATATAAGTTCCCCAAGGTCAAGGATGGTTTGTTATCCCCTATGGATGCTGACAGTTTAGACATACAGTAACCATTTTGGGGATACTTACTGACAAGTTGAACTGTAGCCTTAAAAATTCCTTAGATTTGTATTTCATGTTCACAGTTGTATAAATTAGTTTTTTTGTAAATGATTTATGCACTCAAAATGATGGAGTTTTCTTGAAATAAGGGTTCTATTCATGTATAGTATAAAGAGAGCATTCCTAGTACAGAGGCAGTATATGCAAGATAATTTTGAAATTTCAATGTTAGCAGTAGGCAAAGTTTGGTTTTTATTGTCTTTTTCTTTCTTTATCTCTCTCCTGCTTCCTGGTAACCACCTCCCCATACAGCCTGTTTCTATCTCTTCCTCAAAGTGGTTCTTTAAATCACATTTCCTCCAATCAAGGCCCCATTCCCTCTATATGACAGACCTCCCTTAGATGGTATGACATTAAAGTAATTCACTATTGAAGGATAAATGATGTGTAATCCCTGCTCTGGCTTCATTTCTCCCATTCCCACTCTCACTGGAATCTTGGGTCCCTGGGGCATCCAAAACTATTTTTTCCCTGAGGAATGTATTAAGAGTAATTGGCCAAGGATTAACCTCCCCACCCCAGGGGCCGGGGAATAAGAGGTTTCTTATACTGCCCTCCTGAGTGCCCCTATCCAATTTACTCCCCTTTATCAGTCAACCAGTACAATTCTATTAGCTTTTACAAACTAGATTGACTGAAAAAGTATTGCTAGAATGGTCATTGTAAAACTTTCTCCCCAAACTGGGGGTGTACTTTCCTTTTGTACATACAAGGGAAGGATGGATTCTGTATGAGTAGCATTGAGGTACAGATGTAGAAAACAAATATAGTCAATATCTCCTGTCTCTTGAACCTGGCTATCCATTGTAGAATCATTTCCCCATAAGTATAGTTTTCAGCTGAGTTCCAAGTGCTGATGTCTTTCTAGCATTCACAGGAGCATCTCCTTCCATCATGAGGAGTCAAAATCCCTGAAGCTTTCATCATCTTTGGGGAACCATCTCCATCTCTAGCTACTTCCTCTGACATTGACCATTCACATATTGACCCCTCTGTTGCTAACTGGATACCCTATTCTAATTCATCTGAAATTAAAAATGAATAAACACAAGAGAAATGGGTGCATTGTAGCCACAAATACATTATTTGCATGCTTCTTCGGGCATCTGCTGGTTGTTCTCTCCCCCCCCCCCCCCACACACACACACACTCAGTGGTTACTGGCAGTACTACCTCATTATCCATGAAAGAAAAGAAGTAAAAGGGCCAAAGGGAAGGGGTAAATTCATACCTTTTGTATGTATACTCGGTTTCCTCTTAGCAACTGTTATCAACCCTTCTGGCTCCTCATTCAACCAGAAGACTTCATCATCATACAGAACTGATCCCATAGTCACTATGGACTAAGCCATTCCAAAGAGTCCCAAACTTCTATAACTATCTGTTATATAACTATATCTGTTATAGAAATGCCTCTTTCAACTATCTTCTCATGCGTTAAGTCCTGAAGCCAATCAGGGCTGTCCCTGCCTGGATTCTTCTTGATTGATCTCGGTTATACTAGGCTTAACCTTGCCATGGAACAATTTGCCTTTTAAAAGAAGAGTTCTTTAATAGTCAAAGTAAATTTATGGAATGACTCAGGAGATATTTTGGGGAAAGGATGTACTTCTCTGTTAAGCCCCCTGAAAGATTTCTAGTCCCAGCAATTTTAGCTCAAAATATTAATTGCTAAGAAAAAGTATTTTCTGAATTAAAAAAATAAGTTAAACAAGGAAATTCTTTTTTTTAAAGGAATTTCAGAAAACTTGGTGGGGTTTTCCCATTTTTTGCAACTCCAATAACTAACAACATGTTTTTAACCATAAATCCAAAATTGTCCAGTCCTGTAAACCACATGGGATTAGATCACATTCTAAATTATATTTTCATGGCTGAGCAGAAGTGAAACTTTTGTGGTAGAACCCGGATATACCAGATGACCCCAAGGCACTGCCAAAAAGACTGGTCAGTACTAGAAAAACTTGGGTCAGCTGACCGGTTTTAGAGGAGGAGCAGTTTAGATCTGTTTGGCTAAAAAAAATACATTGAAATGGCTAAGAGGACTCTGAACGCCAGTTTTTCTGGGTGCGGCCAGACAATCCACAAAATGAAATAGAAAAAGCATTATGTTCTCATTCGATCATAATACAGTTTCTGTTTGTTACCTGGAATTCAGATAGTACAATCATACTTTTTTTCAAGAAACATAGGACAACAGACAAGAAAAACATTTGTTGTTCAATCATGTCTAACTCCTCATGACCTCATGGACCATACTGTCTATGGAGTTTTCTTGGCAAAGATACTGAAGTGGTTTGCTATTTCCTGTTCCAGTGGATTAAGGCAGACAGAGGTTAAATGATTTGCTTGGAATCACCCAGCTAGTAAGTTATCTGAGGCCACATTTAAATCCTAGTCTCTCTGATTTAGTGCTCAATCCACTGAGCTATCTAGCTGTATTCAAGGCAAACAGGTTAAATGACTTGAACAAGATCATAAAACTATTAAGTGTCTGAGACCAGATTTGAAATTAGGTATTCTTGACCTCTACACCTAGCACTCCTACCTGTCCCAAGAAAAATATAACTTAAGAGTAGGTAAGGATATAAATGGCCATGTAGCCAATCTCCTTCATTTTACCGGTGAGGAACAAGAGGTTCAGAGAGAATAAGGGATTTGTTATGGCCATGCAGCCAGAGGGAGGATTTGAACTCAACTTTTCCTGGCTTAAGGACTCTTCTGCTTACTATTGCTACATATGTGATATTGGGCAAGACACCTCACCTTTTTTCAGCCTCAGTTTATTCAACTGAAAAAAGAGACTTTTGAACTAGGTATATTTTAAGATGCCCTCTACCTCCAGATCTCTCATTCTGTGATAATCCTAAACTGGTTTCAGGGATTGAGTCTAAAATATATAGAGAATTGACTCAAATTTATAAGAAGTCAAGCCATTCCCCAGTTGATAAATGATTTTCAGATGAAATCAAAATCATTTATAGTCATATAAAAATGCTCTAAATCATTATTAATAGGAGAAATGCAAATCAAGACAACTCTGAGGTACCTCTATATTCCTCTCACATTGGCAAAGATGACAGGAAAATATAATGATGAATGTTGGAGGGGATTGGGAAAATTGGGACATTAACACATTATTGGTGGAGTTGTGAAGTGATCCAGTCATTCTGAAGAGCAATACAGAACAATGTCCAAAAGGCTATCAAACTGCACACTCTTTGACCCAGCAATGTCTTTACTGGGCCTGTATCCCAAAGAGGTCTTAAAAAAGGAAAAGAACCCACATGTGCAAAAATGTTTGTAGCAGCCCTTTTTGTAGTGTCAAGAAACTGGAAACTGAGTGGATATCCATTAGTTGGGGAATGGCTGAATAAGTTATGGTGTGTGAATGTTGTGAAATATTATTGTTCTGTAAGAAACGACCAGCAGGATGATTTCAGAGAGGCCTAGAGAGACTGACAGGAATTGATGCTAAAGGAAATGAGCAGAACCAGATCATCATACACAGCAATAACAAGATGATGTGATGATCAGTGTGATAGGTGTGGCTCTTTTCAATAAGAAGGTGATTCAGGTGAATTCCAATGGTCTCCTGATGGAGAGAATCATACTCAGAGAGAGGACTTTGGAGACTGAGTGTGTGTAATACAATATAGTATTTTCACTTTTTGTTGTTTGCTTGCATTTTGTTTTTTTTCTCATTTTTTCCCTTTTGACTTGATTTTTCTTGTGCAGCATGATAATTGTGGAAATACGTATATAAGAATTACATGTTTAACATATTGGATTATTTGTTTTCTATGGATGGGGATAGAGGGGAAGGGATAAAAATTTTTGGAACACAATTTTTCAAAGGTGAATATTGAAAATTATCTATGTATATGTTTTGAAAATTAAAAGCTTTAATAAAATTTTTCAAAAATTAAAAAAAATTAAAACAACATGGAAAGGATGATGGTCTAGTCACAGGAATAATTTAACCTAATCCTTTATGTCTTCTGAGTCTGTCTGCAGTTCCAGACAATGAAAATTCATGCTCAGAGTATCCACCTCAATCATTTTGTTAAATGGACTCTTTATGTTTTATAAAGCAGGAAAATGGACTTATTTTATGGAGTTAGGGAAAAGGAGGTAGGGAATTGTTCTGGCTCATTCTCAGCCAAGCAAAAATTTAAACTTACCAGATCTCCTTCATTATGGCCCCTACTTCTGTATTTTCCATTTATTCTAAAAATCTTAATACTTCAATTTCCCAATATTATTAGTGTCATAGGATCAACTAGACAGGGATTTAAACCATTTTGGTTTTATGGATCCCTTTTACAATTTGGTGAAGTCTCTGAGCACCTTCTCAGAATAATGTTTTTAAATGAATAAGATAAAGTGCACAGGTTACAAATGAAGCCAATTATGTTGAAATACAGTTGTCAAACTATTTTGACAATTTTACAGACAGACAAGTTTATAGACAAAATAAATTTACAGACCCCAAGTTAAGATCCCTTTAGGATCTTAGGACATAAATATCTTCTAGTCCACCTCATCTTCTCATTTAAATCGTTTGTTCCATACAAATGAATTTTCCAGATACCCAAATCTTGCTCCTGTGTAAGCAAACTGCATTATTGTAACCTGATTTTTGAGGTAAATTCTTCTAAAATGAATTACATACTTTAAAAAATAGTTTACTAAAATTAGCTTAACTTGTGCCTTGATGATTCAAGATCCTTGTAATTGTCAGAAGCAGCTCTAATATTGTTTGCCCAACATTAAATGCCCTGTTAGGTGGTGTAGTAGATCTGGAGTTTGAATTGTGCCTTGAACTTCTGCTGGCCTTGTGACCCTAGATTGGCCACTTAATCTTTCTCACCCTGAGTTTCTAAGGTTGTAAAATAACAAGATTGGTTTCTAAGGTCTCTCCAAGCTCAAAATCATACTTATTTTAAATGCTTGAGAAAAAATAAACATTTTAAAAGATTGTATATGAAACTGCAAATCTATTATGTACAATTTGCTGTTCCATTCACACACACACACACACACACACACACAATACATATCAAATTGGGACCCAGATAATCAAGCTTCTCCAAAATTGCCTGAGTTGAGGATAAATGGTCTTTAAACAAGATCCATAAAGACCACTCTTGTTTCTAAATAATAATAGCTCACATTTCTGTACCACTTAACAGTATGAAGAACTCTTTCCCCACAATAACCCAGTAAGATAGGTCAAAGCTGGAAAAGACATTATTGATTTTCTAGCTCAACATCCTCATTGTATAGATGTGGGAAACTGAGGTTCATTATTGGGAAGTGATTTGCATTAAATCATGCAGCAAAAGACCCAAATTTTTTAGTTCTAGATCTAATGTTATTTCTAGGATGTGGTGATGTCCTACATTATTCCCCTTTTATTGAGAAAAAATTTGAGGCTTGAAGACTTGCCTGTATCAAATGTCAAATATCTAGTGACTGATGAGTTGAAAATTTAAAATAGATTGGTTTGCTCCAAACCTAGTGTTCTTTTTGGTATTTTGTTGTATATTAATTTGATATGTGATTTATTTTCCTTATCTATTCAGGAATTGTTCTTCCCCATTCCTGGCTTAGAATGAATGCTCCTTGAGAGCAGGGGATGGCTTGGTTTTATCTTTGTGTCCTCAGCACCAAGGACAGAGCCTAGTGCCTAGTAACTACATAATAAATATGCTTATCGAATTGGATCTCACTCTGTCAACTCCCTGCATGAATTTGAATGCATGAACTTTGTGGCAACTCTTTTGGCTGTTCAGAGGCCTTTTTGACTCATTTCTGGGCTCTCTGTAAAATTATAATTAGTCGATTTTGCCATGTAAGTGATATCCAAACACATGGGGCTGCATAGTGCTTCCCTTTTGAGTATATTTTTGTACAATTAATTCTCTCATTTCATCTTTCCAACTATCATAGATAGCCAGCAATAACCAACATGTGTTTATTACTACTTTGTAGAGTGCTTGGTCTTAATTTTGAACCTATCACATGATGCTGATGTATAAAAGTCCTTTGTGTAGGTCATCCCTTTAGTAGATCTTAAGGTCTTTGAAGGCAGGGTATGTATCATTCATCTTTATATTTCCCCTTACACTTAGTAGTTGCTCGATTAATATTTATTGAATGAATGGATGATTACTTCTACTTGTAAATGAGAAAACTGAGGCATAGAGCTGTAAAATGATATCATCACCCTGCTGGCTTAGTGGCAGAGCCTTGTCTTCAGATCTGTAGACTTGGGATTTTTCTATTAGACCATACTGCTGAAATATGGCATATGATCGTCTATGACATTCTCATTGCCATTCTTTGTAAAGGCATAGTAGAATAAAGGGCCAGAGAGGGCAGCTAAAATGAACAAGGAAATCGGGTATGAGACAGAGGGAGTTGGCAGGAAATTGAGAATTAAGGTTCATCAGTATAAGAAGTGACTAAGATTAGGTTTCATTAGTCTTGAAAGAGAAAAGCTGAGGATGAGTATATAATTAAATCTTTCAGAGACAAAAATGGCATGGATTGGGTAAATACAGATTTGTTAATAAATTTTAGGAATCTTAGGACTATGCTGCCCAGAGCTAGCAGACTGAAAAAAGTCATTTTTAGGGCAAACAAAAAGTAGAAATATTAGAGTTCAAAACAAGTGTGGGGCGATTTACCTCTAGAAGTGACAGTGGGTTGAAAATGGAAGCAGATTCAAGGAGTATTTAAAAACTCAACTATAAGAGATAGATATGTTTGAGGGGGCATATTCCTAACCTTCGGTGATTTGATGGGGGGCAGAACAATTGAATCTTCCCTCAAATAATTTCTGAGTGGTCCTGTCAAAAACAAAACACAGGACTGATAGTCTGACCTAGCCTAGACATTTTTACATTTTTATTCCTATTGCTTATTACATTAACCAGTTAATCAACAAGCATTTATTTAACACTTTTGTTGTTATTCACTCATTTTTCAGTTGTATCCAACTCTTCACAACACAGTTTTGGATTTTCTTGGCAAAGATATTGGAGTGGTTTGCCATTTCCTTTTCCAGTTCATTTTACAGATGAGAAAACTGAGGCAAATAAGATTAAGTGACTTGCCCAGGATTACACAGCAAGTAAGCCTCTGAAGCCAGATTTGAACTGAGGAAGATGAGTCTTCCCGATTCCTTGACCAGTGCTCTTTATCCACTGAGCCACCTGCTGATTCATTTAGCACCTATTTTCCCACCTGTAAATTATTCTTAGTGTTAAAGGTAGAGGTACTCTGTGAAAATTGTAAATCTGTCTTTTGTATCTTCTTTTAGAGTCCCTCTCCTTCAAGTCACCCCTTTTTGGTTTGTGTTCCTTACCATCCTTTCTGGTAGATCTTACTCTTGGTTAGCTTTCAGTTAAGGGTGTTTCAAAAGAGTAATAAGCCATCAAGACTCAAATAAATGGCTTTCTAATTTTGGAACACCAGGGACAAATACTAATACTAATAATGAACACCATTGGTTTAGCTCTTTAAGACTTACAAAGTACTTTACTTATAACTATTTAATAACAACCCTATAAAGTAACTACTGTTATTATTCCCATTTTATAAATGAAGGAACTCATTCTGAATGATTTGTACAGGCTCACATAGCTAATATGTGCCCCAAACATACCTGTCTTTTGTAGTTGAGTTTCTAAATACTCCTTGACTACATGCTTATATTCTGCTTGATACCAGCTCTGATTTATACCTTGTACAATGCTGAAAGGCTAAATCTAACAATCCTTTGTGTGAAAACCATGATGATTGGCTGGAGGAGGGAGAAGAATGGAGAGGGAGAAAGCCCTAGTGAGGTGAACCAAAACACAATCAGAATTAGATTTCTTCTACTCAGAGCCCTTCAGCTCCTCAAGGGACAATGCTCTTAACACTACAATAATATCCAAGCCAATCATTTAATTAGATTCGGCCAACCTTGGCATAGCCAGAGAGCTAGCTTTGTACATCTGTCACTACCCACTCTGTATGAGTCATCCCCAAACTTATCAGCTCAGATCACACAGCCTTGTGAAGCAATTACCAGTCCATCTTCCAAGAGGAGCTCTAGACAAAAACAACAGACTGGTGTACAAGAGGAGGAGGAGAAAAGGAAAAAAAGAAGGAGAAGGTTACAAACAGAGGGAAATGGATGGGCTTCAAACGGGGCTTGATTTAGATGATCCTGTCCCAGGGACCCATGGAAAAACCCAAGATCTGAAATCCATTGGTTCAGTAAGTAAATTGTTCATTGGGCAACCTCACAAACCTTGCTGAAAATTTCCATGTGTACAGGTATGGGATGGGGCAATAAGGGATACAAAGGAGTTGATATGAAAAAAATCCAACATTTATAGCGGATTGCAATCTCAACGGGAATCAACAGTGTGTTATAGCATTAGTATTTTTGGCTGCCCTTTTAGGTTTCATAAGAGAAACATGTTCAGAACAATAGAGGTAGTCGTCCATATGTATCATACCTATACATATGGAATATTGTTGTCAATCCTGGGTATACTACATTTTAGCCATTATAAGTCATAATATTTGCAAAAGAAAAATGACCAAAATAGGATGTGAGGAGATTAGAAAGAGTATTGTAAAAGCATTGGTTCAAGAGAATGTTAAGTCTTATGTGGCAACTAGAAAAACTTCATGACCTGACCTTAAAAATTTAATAAGTACTAATTGGTCAAGTTTTCATATGGATGAGCTCACGGACAGTGTTTCTGAATTCATGATTGATCTTTTGAGCAACTGACAATACATTGAATGTTTTCAGTAGCTTCATTCAAAAGTGGCTATTATTTGGATAATCTAGACTGCACAGCCTAAGGATTCATTTAATAACTTGGAAAATGGATTTAATTCAAGGTGGACAGTCTGCCCAGTATAGGTGCTGATAATTGCCATGAGAATGACCTTGGAAGACGCTACTATCATCTTCAAGTTGCAGGAGAAAATCCAGTTAAGATTTGTTGCAAAAATTTACAGAAAAGAAAAAATAGCAGTTGAAATTTTAACCGAAGACATTGAGATAAAAAACAGCTTAACCTCAAAGAAAACCAATACGCAGACAAATGGGGGTTGTTTTTGTATTTTCAATATATGATAAGTAATGCATGCATCCAGTTCCATGCAGGGGCTTGATCCATCACTTAACTTTTCTTGTGAAAATCCATCCTTCAGTGATACTTTGATTAATGAAATTCAATCACATTAATTTAATGATCTAAGATAATTCCAAAGGGCTCACAATGAAAAACTGCTATCACCTTCAGCGAGACAATTGATGACCTAAGACACCAATCACTTGACTTTAGTTGAATGCTAAAGTCTCTTTCAACCCTGAGACTCAGTAATTCTTGTTGCCAACCTTAGAAGACCTAGAGCCATCTAAGAACAGACTTCTTGTTTATACTTGTTTCGCTTCTTTGTTCTATACCTATAAGCTCTTTTTTATTGGTTACCCTGAGCTTTTAGCAACCTACTAGGGAGTTGGGACTGGGGCTGGCAATTTATATAAAAGAGATTGGATTAAAAGAAATTTCGTGCCTTCTCTTTGCAGATACCAGATTTAAATAAGACAAAATCCCTACCTGCAGGGAATTTACAATCTTATGGAAAGTGGTGATGGTAGCTGTGGTCATGACATAAACACAGATAGTTGTATTATAAAGTCATCCATTATAAAGGCAGCTAAGCGGAGCAGTGAATAGAATCTAGGTATGAAGTCTTGAGTTCAAATCCAGCCATAAATATATAAAATATACTTATATATACACACACACACACACACAAGCTGTTACTAAACTTGTGTTTTCCATATCTAAGAATAGGACTTACCTTCTGAGATTGTTATGAAGATCGGAAAGTTCTTAAGTCTTCCAAGGTTGTGTTTACAATGTTATGTTATGTTATAAATTGTTCTTCTGGTTCTCTTCACTTCACAAAGATGAGCTTATTGATTTTGAAGCTCCATCAGAATGCTTCCAGTCCATCAACAGATTGGGTCATATGCTCCCTTGTGCTGGAAGCACATACATACACAAAGCTGAAATAGGAGCAAAACTCCCTAAACCCAGTCACTCTGACTTTCCTGTTTCTGATAGCACCACGACACTACTCTTTGCCTAGGACTCTGATGTTTGCAATGATGATTGCTTTTGATGCTTTTTTAGTTCTCTCATCTCCTATCTACCAAGCCACTGAGTTCTCTCAATCATTCTGCCACATCATGCTCCCAGCCGTTCCCTCCCACCCAAGCTTTCAGAACCACTTATTTCCCCAGTTCTGGTGCATGCTGTGTGTGGGCTATGAAGCAACATGAGTCACAACCTTAGACTGATGCAGACATCTGTGAACACCCCCACACTCCGAGTGGGGGAGACCAGGGAGCAAACCCCAAAGGAGCCACCATCACTGCTTCTCCCATCCTCAGAAGCCTCTCCCCTGCATCTTCCTAGCTCCTAGCCATAGGCCAGCTCTACCCAAAATAGGTCAGCTCCTCCCCACTATGTGGCCTTTAGAACTCTGCTGGAAGAAGTGATGGTATATCTACTGTTGCCCTCAGCTTTGAGAAACATCCCAGCATTCCCAAAAAGTCTTTTGGGTGGGACAACGCAAGTTGTTCTTTCTATGTTCTGGGATGCAATTCAATTTTTGCATATTGAGGTGCTCCCCACCCTCAAAACACAAAGCAAAAATAATATATTTTCAAAGCATAAGTGGAGAGAAGCCCATTTGACTTAGTGGTGAGCCAAAGTAGCTAATTGTGTTGTTTCTAAAATGACAGTCATTATTATTGATAGAATTTATATAGCACTTTAAGGCTTGCAAAGCACTTTACAAATATCTAATTTGATTCTCACAAAACTCTGGGAGATTGGTGCTATTATTTTTCTCATTTTATAGAGGTGGAGTTAGTTGATTTGCCCAGGATCATACAGCTAGGAAGTGTCTCACATCTTTAAAATTCCAGCTCCAGCTCTTTTTCTTCTGCACCACCTAGCTGCCACCTTATTACATAAAGCAGAATATATCCTTTTAAGTATTAAGAAATATCAATGTGCCTGTTGAGAATATCTTAATGGAGGCTTCTACTCCAAAAGATTGATGACATAGTAAAGAATTTTTATGAATAGAATTCTAAGTTTGTGTCTTCTTACCAGTATGACCTTCCACAAATCACTCTACTTCATCCCCAGCATCCTCATCTGTAAAACAGGGCATTGGACTTGATTTTTAAGGTCCCTTGTAGCTTAAATCTTTGACCTCTAATCAATCCTTTTTATTCCCATTGATATTGTTGTTATGCAATTTTCTTTACTACCTTTCTTCTAACAGGTCTTCCTGATATCATTTCTCCCCACCTTTAAACTATTTTGCTGACCTTTTGCCTGAAAACGTTTTTAAATGTAAAAATCTGGTTGTGTTACTCTGCTCTAGAATCTTCAGTTTGTCCCTATTGCCTATTTTTCTGGGCCCTCCATTATGTAATACCACTTTCCTTTTCTGGCTTCACCATCAGATATTTTCTCTGTTCATTCTGTGCTCCTGCCAAGCTCATCTGTGGAGTCTGTGCTCCTACCAAGCTTGCTCTCTCTTCCCCAAAACATACTATACCAACTCCTGCCTCCATGCTTTGTTAATTAGTGCTCCCTCTGCCCAAAATGGCCCCCCTCCATCTCCTTTTCTCTTGAAATCCTTTTTATTCTTTGATGTCTATTTTTGAGTGTCCCCTCTGTGAAGTTTTCCTCAATCCCTCATGTTATTTGCCCTAAAAATCATACAGCACTTTGCTTGAAAATCTTTAATGCAATTATAATGTATGATTTTGCACTATAGTTAACAGAGAAGGTTACATTAATAGGGTTCAAACAGCTGAGGATGGATATCCATCGATAGCTTCACCTTGCTCCTTTCCTTCCAGAGTCCTACCCCATGACCTGAGGCCCATAGAATTTTTTATAACAAAAATATGAAAGAGAATCATAGAATCAGACCATCTAATCAAACTTCCTCATTTTACCCATGAGGAAACTATAGTCCAGAGAGGGAAAGTAACTCCCCCAGTCCCCATAGGAGCAAGTGGCCAAGGTGTAGGGTTAAGTCTCAGATCCTTGGGGTCACTGTCCAGCACTTTTCCCACCACAATGTTGTACTAGCATAGTCCTTGTGTTCTCTGTCTCTGCACTTATCTTAAGGAAAATGCTCCTTTCCCTTGTACCTCTGAAAGGCCAGAGTTCATGATCCTTTGGGGGAAAGGGCTAGAGGGGTGAAGGGAACACTCCTTCTGAATAGATTAGCCACATGTCCAGGACCTTATCAGGGCAAAGGGCAGAGATTTTGGGCCCCTGAGACTCTGTGATATCTGCTGAAATCAGGAGCAAATCAGGATACTCACCTGATCTGAGATAAACACTGTGGCAGATGTTGTTGAGAAGTTCACTTAAGGGAAAGTCACTAATTCAAGGCATCTTTCGATGAATCTGTTGGGTTTTTTTTAAACTTATGAACTAAAAGTCCTAAATTTTTCTAAAGGTGGATATGATTAATAAAGATGGAAAGCACATATTTAAGGAAATGTCTCTTCTTGGGCTCAGTATAAGTGAATCCAATGAAGGCATGCACTTGCTCAGACATAGACCAATCCATTTATCCTGTAAGTGAATGATTTATATGAGGATGAATAATTAATTAATTCCTGACTTTGACCAGGTTGCTACTTACTCACTCCAAGCTAACACCATCAACTGTGATCCAGCTGCCAGAACACCAGAACATCCCAAAAAGTTGTAGGCAGGGATATGAATTTTTCAGCCACAGTTATTGACAAAAACTATCCTTAGTGCACCATAAGTTTCATTCTCTACACCAAGGAAACTCCAGGGAATACCCTCACTGATGAAATCGTAGATTCTGAAACTGTTGCTTTATAAAAGTATGAGGACAATAAGCTTTTGGCTCTCCTGCCTTCTAAAGCGGATATACCCTAATAGTGTAATTGATATACTTAAACCCAAATGCTTATGTGAGTAAAACCCTTCATTTTGCCATTAGATTATAAAATCAAAAGCTATCTTTTTCAGCTTCTAGCCAAGGGCTAGATTTGTGATTGATCCTCAATAAATACTGATTGATTAATTGGCTAGTTAGTGAGAATTGAGATTTTTCCATTCTCAGTGTTATATGGGTTTGAAACTTCCTAAGGACTTGTCTGCATTTGGGGTTTGCTGCCACAGGATGGCAATAAGGCCTCATTAGCTGGGCATTTTCTGAACAGCTGCCTTTGCCTTAGGCCTGGTGGTTTTTTTCTTTTTTTCTTTTTTTTTGAAATCAGGAGTCAGTTTGATCACTCCTAGTGATTCAGGAGTCTTGGACCAAAAAGTGAAAAGTATACTGTTCTCAGAGCCAGGAGATGTGACTTCTGATTCCAGGTGTGATTCTGCTCAGTAACTTCCATTACACTCTTAACAGTTTACCCATAATAGTCAGAAGCTGCTCCAGGGACTTCCCTGGTGTATCTTTGGCCACTAACTAGCAGCAAGATCTGGGATTTCATTCCGTTTCTCCGAGCCTCGGTTTCCTTATCTGATTAATGGGTAGAACAAGCCCAGCTTTATCTCACAGGGGTATCATGAGGATAATGTGACATGATGATGTGTGAAACTACTTTTTAAAATGGTAAATAATATACAAATGTAAATGATTCTGTAAAGGACCGTCGAATTCAATAGCCATTAAACATTTATTAAGCACCTATTATGTAATTATGTGCTAGATACTATACTAAAGAAGATGAATCAGTTTGTAGCTGTTCAGTTTTTTCATTTGTGTCCGACTCTTTATGATTCCAATCTGGGATTTTCTTGACAGATAGTGGAGCAATTTACCATTTCCTTCTCCAGCTAACAATTCTGAGATCAGATTTGAACTTAGGAAGCGATGTTTAGAATTTAATCGGGTTTTACAAAAGAGTGATAAAATATCAAGCCCGGAAGAAATGACTTTCTAATTTTGGAACTTCAGGGACAAATACTAATGCTAATAATGCCTTTTAGCTCTTTAAAGCTTACAAAGTACTTTACATATAACCTCTTTGATTCTAATAACAACCCTATAAAGTAAGTGTTTGTTTCTAGTCCCATTTTACAGATGAAAGAATTGATGCTGAGTGAGATTAAGGGATTTGCAAAGGACTGGTACTCTATCCACTGTGCTACCTAGACAACAAGAACTGTAGGGTCACAGATATAAAGCTTCAAGGGATTTTTTTAAAATATCGAGTCCCACTCCTTTGCTTTATAGTTAAAGAAACCAAAACATGGAAAGAGAGTTTAATTTCTTTGCCCAAGCTTATCTAAGTAGGATCCGTCAGATGACAATTGAAAAGCATGATATTTTGGCCCGATTTTACCACTAAATTGCTTTATAATTACGTTCATTTGTTTTTTCAGTCATGTCTGATTTTCTGTGACCTTATTTGAGTGTTTCTTGGCAGAGATCCTCGACTGGTTTGCCATTTGCTTCTCCAGCTCATTTTTATAAATGAGGAAACTGAGGTAAAAACGGTGAAGTGCCTTTCCCAGGGTTACAGGACTAGTAAGTGTCTGGGGCTGGATTTCAATTTAGGAAGAATAGAATCTTCCCGACTCCAGGCCCAGCACACATGCACTAAGACACCACCTAGATGTCCTTGTAACCAGAGACAAGTCACTTAGGAGGTCTCCCTGTCCTTTTATAGATGAGGAGGCTGAGATCCACAGCTAGTGATGGAGCCCGTATCCAACCCTGGTCTTAGGATCCCAACACTTTATACTATAATCCGGGGCCCCCAGACTTCTCGGGGTCTGAGTTTCCTCATCTGTAAAAGGAATGTCATGGATCAAATATTTTCTAAGAGTTCTTTCAGTTTTAAAATTAAATAATTCCAGCTAGGTGGCCCAGTGGATAGAGTGCCAGGCTGGGGAGAGAAAGATTCATCTTTCCGAGTTCAAATCTGGCCACAGCTTGTGGGATGGGAAAATCACTTAGCCTTCTTTGCCTCTGTTTCCCCATCCGTAAAATGAGCTGGAAAAGGAAATGTCAGGCCTTGTCAGTATCTATACCAAGAAAACCCCAAATGGGGTCACTAAGAATAGGACAGGACTGAAAAATGACCAAACAGTAATTGCATAAAACAAATTCCAAAGATCTGGACGTCCTGGATTCTCCACCTCTCACTCCTCAACAGAGGTCACTTTCTGGAATAAACATCCAAAATCCTTAGTTGCAATCTCAATGGGAGGAATGATGGTTTTGATTGCATTCTTTGTTTCAACTTTGTTCCCACTGGCCACATTCGTGGATTCTTCATATTGGGATCGACTTTTCTTTGCACTGGCTTCTCTGCCGTAACTCTCGGAGTTGTAATAATGATTCTCCCAGAAGAAATGGAGTGGTTGAGATCTTTAAGGGTCAGTAAGAATACAACCCAAGCCATGCTGCAGGATAGAGACCAAATCTCCACCAGCCCACAGAGTACAAAAACAAGTTCTAGCTAGGTTTAACCTTTTTGTATTAGAATTTCTCTTTCTCTTTCTCTCTCTCTCTCTCTCTCTGTCTTTTTCTGTCTCTCTCTCTCTCTCTCTCTTTCTCTCTCTGTCTCTGTCTCTCTGTTTCTCTCTGTCTCTCTCTTTCTCTCTCTGTCTCTCATTCTCTCTCTCTCCCCCTGTGTCTCTGTCTCTTTCTTTGTGTCTATATACATACATATAGATATACACACACATATATACATGTATATACATAAACATGCACACACATATACTCACATACATATATGCACATATACACACATATTTACATACACATAATACTATACACATATACATGGATTCACAATATATACATGCACACACATATACATGCAGACACCTCACACACATACATGCACAAATATACATATATGCACACGTGTACATGCATGTATACATTTATGCTTAGGCAGATAGATAGATAGATACAAAAGCTCTGGTTGGGGCATGGAAAGCCTTGGGTTGGATGTCCTCTAAGAGCCTTACTTGCTTGACCTTGGGCCAGTCATTTAGGAGTTGCTTCTTCTCTCTCTCTCTCTCTCTCTCTCTCTCTCTCTCTCTCTTTCTCTCTCTCTCTCTCTCTCTGTCCTGGGCAGAGCTCACTCCCTCAGCTTGGCTCAGAAGCTGCAGAGGCAGGCAGTCGGTGCCATCAGCCCAGGGCCATTTTTTAGAAGACGTGCTGCTGAATGAAAAGACGCATCTGCTTCACAAACAGCAGTTGCAACTGCAGTGCAGGGAAGACTCTGGGTTCTGCGGAAGGTGTTGCTTCAGCTCCCTGGCCAGACAGACTCTGGTCAGTGCCATGGCAAAGATGTCCCTGCCCTCAGCCTGGAGATGGGGGAGTTCCCTCCTGCTCTTTCCAGAGTTCATTTTTCCCGTAGAAGTTTGGGGCAAATGACTTGGTTAATGGTGATCGAGCTCCTTGCTCCATCTATCTCCAAGGGATGTTTTGAATCTCAAATAAAGCAATAGGTGTGAAATCCCTTTGAAAGAGCTCATTGTGTCATACAAATGCAGGGCATCCTCATGATGGTGGTGATGATACTGATGGTGATGCTGCACTAATATGGTACTTGGCCATACGGACCTGTGGCCAGGTGCTTCTCCCTCTTGGGAATGATATAGGTAGGACAGATTCTTTCCAACTTCCTTGCTAGCTAAACCTGTGTACATGACCCAGTTTTTAGTCTATATCTGCAAGTCACTTTTAACTCAGGAGCTGCAGAAAGCCTTTAAATTGCCAAAGGACAGCAAGGATTAGGAGAGAGGAGTGAACTCTATTAGGTTGCGTAAAGTCTTGCCTTTTAGAAGTCTGCCATATGTACTCATGACTCAGTAGCCTAGGGTCAATGATCCTAAGTCACCTGGTTCATCTCCCAGGCTATTTAGGAGCTTAAAAAAGTTATTAACAAAGCAAAAAAAAAAAAAAAAAGATTTGGTTCAACTCCTATCTAAAGGAAAAAATGCTAAAACTTTTTGGGCTAGGGTTCTGTGCCTTAGTTCTTAGAAGCTCTTTCCATTGCAACTCTCCATTTATGCATTTAATAACATATGAATCACAGAGCAATTATGAAGTCATGGTTTTATATGAAAGAGCAAGAATTAAAAGCAACTTAAGAAGCAGAGGAGTCATATGGGAAATGTCTATTGACTGCAGGCATAGGGGAGGAGTTAAACCTTTACCACTCTTGCACTGATCTTGAGGAAGGAAAAAAACTAAAAATACTAAATAACTAGAACTGGAGCTAAGCCTCTAATAGCTCGCCTTTGAATCTGCATTGTACAATACCAAATCTGAATAGCAAAAAAAAAAAAAAAAAAATACAGATGTCATTGCCACACTTGCTGTTGCCTGGCTCTCTAAATCCAAAACTGCATTTTGTCCCCAGCCTACTTTGGCCAGGGAAGATGTCTGAATTCATGATTACAAATGAATGAATTAAAAATCATTTGTAATTGTTTGCTATTTGGTGTAAGAACTATACTATGCATTGGTGGTACAAAATGGAGAGCAAGGCAGTCCCTGCTTTCAAGGACCTATCTTTCTCATGAGAGATGATATACATAAAAAGGTTTTTGCAGGATGAATGAAGGCCTAGGAGTCTACAAGGCAGCTGCCAGGTAGGTGGCAAGACCTGGTGATTCAGAGAGTGCTGTAGAAGGACAGATGGCAAGACCAGGTCCTATTCCTATGCCAAAGCCCTCATTGTAGTGCAGACTCTCACATTCTGAAGGCTCTGTCAGTGGAGTACAAGTATAGGTAGGTCCTACCAAGATGGAAGAACGTCTGCTCTGAGTATGGTGATTTATCTGACTGACTGGTCCAAGAGCCAGTCTTGCTAAGTTTGGAGAGTCTCATCACTGGGTGAGAATTTTTTCAAGTATTGTCTATGAAGACATAGATTTAGTCTATGTCAGTGGGGGGAATATTCATACTGATGAAATCACAAATTCATGATTTGTTTATTATCATCACCATTGCTTCAAACTCAATAGGAGATAGCTACTATAACCTCTTGTTCCTTATCTGTGTAACTTCCCCCAAACTCTCAGACATCCATAGGCAGAGAATGTAGTTGGTACTAGCCAGCATCCACATCCAGCAGCATAAAATGGTCACCCTTTTCAAGGTCCAGATATTTCTTCTAAAGGGGCCGGTTGCCACCTGAATGGAAAATAGAACCATATACTTAAAGGGAGGAGCTCTTGGATGTCATTTGCCATTCAGAAGGGGTTAATATCACTGCATCCTCCCCTCCCAGTAAACCTTGTATTTTCCTGCCTTTAAAACTAGTTTTGCTTTTCCCTGCTACATGACATGTCTTCCTATCTTTACAATTCTTCCTTTAGAGCCCTTCTCAATGGCTCTTAGTCCAAAACGTCTTCCCAGCCTACTCCAGGATTCAATGATATCTAATTCTTCTGAACTCATAGTACTCTTGAGTTTTGCATGGTACTTAGTGCATAATAAATGCTTAATAAGTGCTCATTTCTTTCCTTCCTACTTAAGTTGTTCACTACCTATTTAGAATTAATCATGACATCTATTGTTCTTTAGCACCTGTATTTTTATATGTGTTTTAACTTCAATATCTTGGAGCTAGAAATGTATAATTTATTTGATCTAAATTGGGTTGCCTTTCAGAATTACTTTTTTATAATTTGTTGTAGGTTTTGTGTATATTATTCTTTGGGTTCTGATTTCTTTCCCACATCCGTTAATAAATTCTCTAACAATTCTAGAAATTTTTTATTATTTATTCTTTGGGACATGATGAATATTCCACTAATTTTGATGGAATGTAAATTCCTTGAACACAGAGACTTTCATTTTTATTCCTGGTATATGGCTCATGATAGACACTGAATAAATACTAGTTGAATAATTAATAATGCACTTTGTCTAGCCATTCTCCAAGCAGTGGGCACATAATTTATTTTTAGCTTTTTATTAAACATCACTGACATTATTTATGAGATTAGAGAACTAATCACTGAACCTATGTAATTCTGTACTCTATTCAAGAGGTATTATTAGGAATGGGTCTGTGATGGTCTAATGAAGTTACTGTGGAGTTTTTAGATCAAGGACACATGCAAAAAACCTCTTGTATTATCAGGCCAGATAGGAGGAAGGGAAGTAGAAGAGAAGTAGAAGAGAGAACTTTAGTGTCTTCTGAAGATGTAGGTTACTTTTTCTAGGTAATGTCTTTTAAGAGCACTTGTTAGATTTTTGGTTTTTGATATCCTATACTAAGTGCTAAGAAGAATCTTGAAATGGAGATCAATTCTCATGCTGACTTTCTTATCTTTTCTGATGTCTCCCCTCAAAATGTATTTTACAGACAGTAATAATATTATATATACATACATATTTATAAATATAATAACATATTAAAAGAAAATTTTTCACTCAGTTGTGATTTATTTGCTTCTTATAGGAACCAGACAGCCCATGTCCTCTTAATTGTATGGAAATGAAGCCTGAAAGCCTATTTGCCTTTCTTTTTTAAAATAAATTTTTATGAATGTGTTTTGTATAAAATTACAATAGTTTCCCCAGTATCTCTTAAAGAAAAAAGGAAAAAAAAGCATACTTAATCAGTACATCTAAAAAAAAAAGTGAAAATATATGTAAAATTTAATACTTATGGACCTCCCAGTTCTATAAAGGAATGGAATAGCAGGCTTTTTATATATATTTTTTGAGCCATAGTGTGGCAATATTCTCTTTTGATTTCTCAGGGATGTCCTTATCGTTTAAATTTTTGTATTCATTGTGTATGTTATTGTCTTGGTTCTGATTACTTCACTGTGCATCATTTCATGTAGATATTTCCAAACTTTTCTGTATTCTTCAGACTTTCCTTTTCTTACACTACAGTAATATTCCATTACTTCCACATACCCCAATCTGTTTAGCCATTCTCCAATTAAAGACCATCTATTTTATTAGGAAAAGTTTGCAAACATAAAAAGTGCTGCTATAAATACTTTGATGTAGAGAGCATCAGCCCTGAAATCAGGAGGACCTGAGTTCAAATTTGGCCTTAGACACTTAATATTTCCTAGCTGTATAACCCTGGGTGAGTCACTTAATCCCAATTGCCTCTGCAGATAAATAAATAACTAAATGAATGAATGAATGAATGAATAACTATTTTGATGTATAGAGAGACTTTATTCTTATTGTGGCCTCCTTGGAGTATAAAATTGGTAATGTGTGTGAAAGGGTATGGATATTTCAGTCATTTTATTTGCTTCCTTCCAAATTGCTTTCCAAAATGATTGTAGTGATTCATAACTCCATCAACAACATATTAGTGTGCCTGTCTTCCCAGCACCCAGCCAACATTAACTATTGCCATCCTGCCATGTTGCAGGGCATGAGGTGAAACCTCAGGATTATTTTTATTTTTATTTCTCTTATTTTTAATAATTTGGAGCATTATTTAATGTAGTCTGGTTGTTTTCAATTCCCTCTCAATTGCAACTTGGAATAAGTGGAGTATTCTGGACTAGGGTCCCAAGACTTCTGACTGTCAGGACACCTATAAAGGACAAAATCTATTCTCTTTTCTTAATAAATTGAGCAACTCATGATTGTGCGACATATAAGGATTCTCTGCAAACACAGACGGCAGAAGAACACAGAAGCACACAGGGAAAGCTACTTAGGAAATCTACACAGAAGTCTTCACAGGCTTTCTCGCCCTCTCTCTAGGACATTCAGCTTTGCAACCAGAGTAGAGTGCATCATCCCAAAAATATCATTCTGGACAATATGCTTGCCTTTCATATATATATATATATATATATATATATATATATATATACTTGGTGCAGATAGCCTCAGGCTGGAAAAGAGATTGCTCTTCTTTTATGTAGTTGCCAGCAGCTGTGGGATTTCTGTCCTTCCTCCTTCTTCTTCTTCTGGGAAAATAGTCATTGTTTCTCGCGTGGGGTAAAATTGACTTTGGAGAGAAGTGGTCAAGCACTTGTTGAGGTCTGCCACCAAAGGAACAGAAGGGGTTTAGGATAGTTTGGGACTGTGGAACAGAACTCACTTCATCTTTTCTTATCCTTAGCTTATTTCTTGTGTACCGGAAAACATAAAGGGCATGTAATTTAAATCATCTGGGTAGGAGCCAGGGCAGATGGACTACTCTCTCCATACTTTAATGTGTCACTCCAAAAAGAAAGGTATAGAATGACTGATGTTCTAGTTTGTGGTTTGGCATTTTCTTGGGTAGATAATTCCAGGAACACAGAGCTTGATATTATTCCTTGCAAACCCTCTGTTAATTAGAACTGCCATGATTTTACAACGACGTTTTAGAGCTAAAACAGAGGGATCCTAGATCACCCAGACTAGGAGTTTTTGTACCTATTTGACCATCATCCATCCAGAATCTCCTCACTGTCCTTTCCCTCCCTTGTACTAGGAGTAGCCAAAATGTATATAGCCCTTTAAATTTTGCTGGTTGCTTCATATAAATTCTCTCCTTAATCCTCACTAAGACCTGTGAGATACATATTATTAAGCCAATTTTACTGATGAGAAAAACAGATTTAAGGATTTGTCTACAGTCACACAGATATTAAATGTCAGAGGCAGAGTTAAACTTGGGTGTTTCCTAACTCCCAAATCCAATGCTCTTTCCATTAGATTGCTTCTGGTATTTACGAGGAGAATCAGAAATTATACTGTATAATAGGTTAAGCTGATTCCAGCGTGGACGATGGAGCACATATCTGAGCAGGTTCTCCCTTCTGTCATCGCCTGCAATACCAGACTGTGTCTCTAAAAGCTTCTGTTCCTTGGTGATGTCCAAGGTGCCTTCTACCACAGACAGAACATAATGTCTCACCCTATATTTGACTTGTGATGAATGGCTGTGGTTTGGAGCTGATCCAGCCATTAACCAGGCCACTTGGGGTGGAAGTGTTTGAGAAATTAGAGGAACTGTTTACCGGCTTGGGTGCCTACATGAGGGAGGGAGGAAAGGAGAGAGGGAAGGAAAGGGCTGGGACTACATTGCCTATTCTAGGCTGCTGGAAATTCCCTCGGTAGCTCTCCAGATTTCCCTTCTGGCATTAGCAGCTTTCTCTTGGCTACCTCTGGATGAGTCAGACACAGGTTGGCTCCTCCACTTATTACCACTTGACACTCAAAAGGGGCATGTTTTTGTATATCGTTTCCAATAAAAATCTTGCTGGCACATCCGCCTGCATTTATTAGGTGAGTAGAAAATCTTTTCTCTAAATAACTAGCTACAGGCTGTCAGTGTGTTTGGAACTGGTCACCGCATAGAAAAAAAAGGAGAATATGAAAAACAGCTCTGGGCCTGGACTGCCGTGGCTGCTTCCTCTGTGTTTCCTACTCGTGTTGTTTTTCTTGCTCAACACTCCAAATGACAATGTCAAAAAAGGTAGCACTGGGATGGAAGATAAGCCAGGTAGACAGCTGCCTATAGTCGTGCAACGTGCAAAGAGACAAGGACTGTGGCGTTTTTCCTTTTTCAAAAAAAATGTCAATATCTTTTGCCATAACATCATTTCTCCTTCTATTCCATCCTGTTAGCTCAGAGAAGCAATCAACAAGGAGAGTTTCTAAATATAAGTTTTTATAAATGTCATATTTTTAATGTCCAAAATAGACTGCTTTCCGTGCATACCACGTAGATCAGGTACACACATGCTCCCAGAAATCCATTAGGACAAATTGTTCAAATGAGCAATTGTTAAACCATGCAAAAGGAGCTTTGGCGACTTAGCCTAATTTTTCAAGGAGTTGAATGAAAAAAAAAACACCAGAAATGGTTAGTTTCTGGGGTGAAATGGTTTATCCAAACCCTACTCATTCTTCACAACCCAGTTCAAGCCTCACCTTAAAAGCCTTCCGGCCCCTCACAATGCTTTAATCCCTCAGCATTCTGATCACCTATTTCACTTGCTCTCTCTACCTCTCATTGGCTGCATATCATAGATTTTGTAGAATGATTGCTTAATTGTTCCATGTGTTTAAGTCTCCTGTCCCCAAGTTTTCTCAACTCACCCCAAGCATTGGGCTTGATGTATTGCAGTGATTGGCAAATTCTTTTGATGTGACTAAAAATAAAAGAATGACCTAAATGTAATGAGAAATGTGCTCTATTTCCTTAGCTTGTCCAGGTCTGTGAACAGAAACAGCCACCTGTACTTGAATGAGGAAAAGCTATTGCAGAAAGAGTCTTCCTTAGGGAAAGGCCAGAAGCATCATGCAAGTGGTACAAGAACCAAATTATTCATCTTTCCAGACCTGTTTCCTTACTTATCACACAAAGGAGTTAGACTAGATAATCTCCAAGATGCTCCTTCTAGTTGTGACATTCTGAGTTCCCAATTCTGTACTTTCAAGATGTATTGGTTTTGGTCCAGTTCACTTTCTTCTCTCTCCCATCTCCTGGCTCCCCCAAGCCTTCAGACATCCAGTACTCTCATGCTGTTCCATTCGTGATGTTTAAAATTACCCACCTAAGCTTGCCTTCTCAGGAAGTGCCTTGTGTTCCAACTTGTTCCTTCTCTGAGGCAGCTCATAGTTGCTATGGAAATTAATGAGGCTCACTATGGCAGTGGCAAGGTTGGAAGGAATTTAGGAAAAGCCGGAGGGTGTGACTGGAGCAGCCTTAAGAGCCATCCTGATTATCTCTGCAGTCTTATCTGTGCAATAATTGGAATTGTACTGATGAAATTTTAAAATCCTAAAGCTCAGCTGGCACCCCAAATCCGAACTCTGTCTCCTAATATCATTGCCCCTCCTTTTACTTAATTTACCAATGATTTTTGACTGTTATCCTCCTCTTCCAAGATGGTTTTTCCTCAAGCCCATTCAGTGTCTGAATGGCTCCAGATATTGGCTTCCATTCACTAGCCATCATCACCCCAGTGGCCTTCTGGGATGTCCTTCCTGGTTGAAAACTTTCCCATATTACATAGGAAGTCTCGGTTCAGTATCATGAAACTTGTCTACAGGCTGAGTATGATTGTGTTCCTCATCCAAGGGTGACGAGTGTGTCATTTAATTCTCTCTCGTCAAAACTCTGGTGCCTTTAGTGGTGTCTCAGGAAGCAAGCAGATTATTTTATTGAAGGAATTAGTACTAAGATATAAAAGTTTAGGATTCCCTAATTACAGCATTGCATTTTGAAGGAAAAGCAACTTAATCCAAATGGAGTCTTAATTGCTGGTAGGGAGACAGTGTGATGGTGCAGCCTTGGAGTCAGGAATATCTATAGGCTTTAGTGCCACATCTGACACAAATTGACTATGATATTAGACAAGTCATTTAGCCTCTGAATGCCCTGGGAAGTTCTTTAAGACTAAAATTTTCAGAGGAAGTGCTGAGAACATTTTCTTACTAGGAGTCCCAGGAAAATCGCAGAATCCTTCCAAATTAGATAAAAATGATGTTATGTGAGATAAATACTTTTTTCTGCCTTCTGCCAAGTAGGGATTTCAGAAGTGGATGGAGGGGGCAGAGTCCCAGTCAGCTTCCCCATCAAAAGTTCAGCCTAAGATGTCTCAGGAAGACCTTGTCAACTCAAATTTATTTTCCAAAGACTAGCCACCGACCCAGGGGAAGATGCCACATTCAGCAGTGTCAAGCAAGATGCCTGGGAAGAATAGAAATAGACACAGCACGCAGTTCCCTTCCACGTACTTGGAGATGCACAGGGTGAAATGAAAGGCAGCTGGGGAATACCAAACAATGCGACTGTTCCTTAAACCTAAGAGACTTACCTGGATCTGTCACTGTTTTCAGACAACTGAAACTGCCATAAGACTCTGGAATGCCAGCCCGTCTGTGAATTAACTTGCTGGCAGTAGATTCTATTCTTGGCACTTGAAATTTCCTCCCCCAGTTCTCTGTGCCAGTAATGTCTACACCCCTGGATATTATCTCACAGCATAAGAGGGATTCCCAGAGTGGGACATCCATGAATACATTTCAGGGGGTTCTCAGGAAAGCAAAGAGAATATTCCCAAGAAGCAGGTTAAATTATCTTTAACTTCCCCACATCTTTTAAATTTGATGCCAGACCCCTTGAAAGAAACCGATTTGATTTCAGTGTTAGATAGTGGGTTCAAGATAGGATGACACATGTGAATATTAACTGACAATATGGCCAAATGAAAAGATAGCCAGGAAAATCTGAATTTTAAGTTTGGTTTCTACAACAATCTGGCTGTATGACTTTCAGCAAGTTCCATATCCCTTCAGAGTCCTAGGCATTCATGTAGAAATAAGACCACCAGACCATACAGAAGAATTCCTGCCAGCTCTATGTTGACTTAGTTTTAAATGACAATATAATCTATTTTTATTTCCTTTTAATTTATTTTATTAATTATTTCCCCATGATATTTTAATCCAGTTCAGTTTATACTTGGAGTGTTGCAGACAGCCACATGTTTGATCCCTCTGTCTAAGGCAGCCCCTTAAGATTGGAAGTATTATTATACCCGTCCTAATAGAGAGTGCTTCATAATCCTGGAGTTTCATATGTGAGATTATAGGTCTGGTCACCTCTCAGTCAGTCACACTGTTCTCCTGTTTGTGGCTCTTTTTGTCCTATCTGTTCATTAATATATACTTTTAAGGGGATGTTATCTCATGTTAAAACCATGTCATACCCAAGCTACCAGAGATCTCATAGGAATTAACATCTCCATTTTTTTCAAATGAGGAAGCTGAGATCCAGATAGGTGCCCACAGTTATTTGACATGTTTAGTGGTAGAACTGGTCATGGGATCATAACCCAAGTGCTAGAGAGTGGCCACAGGGGCCATCTGGATCCTAGGTCCTGAGATCTCAAGGCTTTTTACTCCTAGTCTTTGTCCCCGGATTACTTGAGTTTTTGAGTGGGGTCAGGCTTAATGCTTGGAGCTAGCTGCTTCTGGAGATAGAAAGTTAGTTCATTCTTTAAAGTCAGTAAACATTTATTAAGCATCTTCTTTGTGTCAGGCATAAGGCAGTGGATAAAGCACTGGACTTAGAGTGAAGGAGACTCTTCTTCCTGAATTCTAATCTAGCCTTAGTTACTAACTAGCTGTGTGACCCTGGACAAGTCACTTAACTGTGTATGCTTCAGTTTCCCCATCTGTAAAATGAACTGGGGAAAAAAACATGCAAATCAGTCGAGTATCTTTGCCAAGAAAAAGAAGAGTCCGACAGGACTGAACAATGTCATAGGCACTGGGCTAACCCTTAGGGATACCCTGTCCTGAGGGAACTTACAGTTTCTTAGGGGAGACAACAAGCAAACAAATGAGCACAAACAAACTATAAACAGGAACTAATTAGCAGAAGGAAGGAACTAAAATTAAGAGAAGTTGGGAAAGACTTCTTGTAGAAGATGGGATTTTAATTGGGATTTAGAGGAAGCAAAGGAATCCAGCAGGCAGATTATATAAATGCTATTTCTTCCAAGAAGCCTTCCCTAATCCCCAGGTTCCCCCAAACCTACTAATACTTTGCTTAATTTTTAAGTATCCAATGCACTTATCAAGTTACACCATGCATTACAGCTATCTTAGTTGGTGTCTATTCCCCTGCTAGATTTATGATGAGGAGGGCAGATAACTATCTTCCTTAAACTTTACACCTTTATCAGATCTTAGGACTGTGCTCTAGACACTTTAGGTGATTAATAAATGGTTTTTACTTATTTCCTCCTAGTGTAGGAAAGCCGTTGAAGGTTAAAATTTGCCTTGACTCAATAATTAAGAATGCAAGTTTTGTCTGAGTCTGAATCATCCCACTTTAGGTTTTCTTGTCAAAGATACCAGAATACTTTGGCATTTCCTTCTCCAGTTATTTTACAGATGAGACAACTGAGGCAAACAGGGTGAAGTGACTTGCTAGATAGCTAGTGAGTAACTGAACCCAGATTTGAACTACAAAAGAAGCATCTTCATTGACTTCAGGCTTGGCACTCTGTCCACTGTGCCAGACTGTCCAGGGGGTAGATTATGGTTTCTAACACAAGAGTTAAATTGGAAGTTTCCCTGATTTTCCTGAAAATGGAGTACTCTGCACCCCACTGTTTGCTTATACTTTTGCCTTTTTTCTCTTTACACAGCTCCCATAACCAAAGGGATGTTCCTTAGCCATGGTGGTATGGATTTATTGCGGGAAGGGAATGTTAAAGAGAAAAAGGGTTCTCAGATACCTTGATAGAATGAAAGAAGCGCCAACTATGTGTGGGAAGGCAGAAGAAGAGGAGAAATACTCACATTTAAAACCATGTCAGGGAATATGCAGAATTTTGCAGGACATCAGAGAAGTTCTGGATGAAAAATAATTTGGAAAATGCATTCCCTATTTTTGGCCACCACATCTTTTTCTCTCCTCCAACTCTGCCCCCGTTCCAGTAATTCAGTATTTGTTTCCTATTATTTGTTTATTTGCTTATTTGATAGATGGTTATATAACTTGAATATTTTTCAGAGGTTCAGAATGGCTGTTAAGAATGCCTACTATTCTCTGCTCAGTACTGAGATTATCCCTTTAGGGGAAGTTTTTGAAGGAATTGCGCAAGGAAAATCAGTTTGGAAGACTTCCACCTACTTCCTACCTGCCGTATGTGCCAAGTGGCAAAGTTCAGTCCCCAGTAAAAACAGTTTAGATTCAGATGTCAAATTAAATTGGTGAGAGTCACATACCAACAATGTTCATGATTGCAATTACCATGTTAAGAATCCCCAGGGAAGTGGGGAAAATTCCAGGAGACAGGATAAGAGTGAGATTAAGTTGTAAGGGTGGAGATCTGGGTGGAGTTGATGGCGTTTTCACTTGTTCCTTTTACTGAGTCAATAGGACTCCTCCTGGTCATCTATAAGTACATCTTATCAAAGGGGTTGAACCCTTCTCCAGTATTGTGTTCCATTCTGGGTGCTGCATTTTAGGAAGATTGTTGACAATTGGGAGGAAGAGGGGAAGCAATTAAAATTGTATCAGAAGAAGTTTAAGGAGTTATTGTTTTCCTTGACTTACTGCTTTTCTCAAATAATTTCTGAGGTCTCCTCTGATTTATTCTAAATCTTATGATTTTCGGGTATCACGTTAATCAAGTCTCAACTTCCTTGGGCTGCTTTTTAAAAGTTGTTTATAGTCTGTGTTCTATGTATTCAACATTTTTGCTTATTATAAAATAAAAAGGTATATGAAAAATTATTCATAATTGTGTTTGGGTAATTTGTGTGACAATAACTAAATATAGAGATGAATGTGTAGTACTTGAACATTAGACTAAGAACTTAAAAAAAAATTTCTGCATCCAACTGCATGTATGATAAATATCTCACTAATTCAAATATGTAGTATCCCATAAAACCACGCCATGAAGGATGAACCAAAAAATGCAATTCGAGATAAACAAAAGCAAAAAGTATACATTCAATAGTAGACTGAATTTGGCTCTGTAGTCTACAGTGGGAAGCAGACATCATTTATTCATTCTGTAACAGCATGAACATTACCATGGCAACGTAGATTTGCTCAAGATGAAGTAAAATTGTTCTGGGAGGCATTGTTCTAAGTATCATTTTCACAGGAGTTTGCTTTGAAGCTGTTTAAAAACATTTTAAAACCTTAGGTTTGATTATTGTTGGTTTTGCCCTTTCCAACCAGATCAAAGACCAGATTAAAACAATCAACTTCAGTCAATTTTTTTTGGCCACCTTGCTCTGTTCTGACTTCCCCCTATCTTGCACTTCCTTAATGTCTTTGAAGCAGTAAACAGTTTTGTCTTATCTATTTCTATGAGAAGGGATGAGAAAGGTAAAGTGATGGAGGGTGGAAACAAGAGCTATTTCATCCATTAGATTGGCTACTTTTAGTCACATTTTGCTTCTCTTAGTCCAGGAATGCTAAGAGCGCGATAATGTTTTGCACATTCTTAGGGATTTTGTTTTGTTTTGTTTAGCAAATGTTATTTGTATTAAACCATTCACACACTTTGAACTCTTTTTCCTTAGCTAGAATGGTCTGTATAATATCTGGTCTTGGAAAATAAATAGATTATTCTGGTGCCTTTCTTCCATCTTGAAGGGCAGATCCAAGCAATTGCTAAAAGATATTCTGTATTTCATGTCCCTTAAAACCACAGCTCCCTTGCTCCAACTATATTTACCTTTAATGCCAGAAGACACTATTAGTTCAAAGAAAAGAATTTAATGAAATGGCATAGTAAGAAAAGTATCAAGAAAATATTTTCCCCTCCTGATTTCATCCCCTGATGAAATACTGGACCAAGTACTACCATGTTTTGTTTGGTTTTGTTTTAAATTTTAAGCCCATGGACTATTTCTTTAGAGAGGGCAGAAACTATTGTCACAGACCATTTAAATAAACCTTCATTTGGTTCACTTACTTATTTCTTTTAGGTATTGGTTGGCCTTTTTCTCAGATTTTCAGTTCTGGCATTAAGTACTTTATAGCAAAAACAAGGGTACTCTTAGCTATTCAATACCTTCAGGTTTAGGTTTTTTGTTTTTTTGAACTAAACTTCTTGGTTGTTGGACTTGGGATTTCCCAGTGTAATTCATGATGAGAGTTCCATGTGTCTCCCAATTTTAATCCCTGAAGGCTAGACTATAAACCAGATAATTGCTTTGCTCAGTAACTACCAATTAGCTTTCAGGTTTAGAGTTGACCAAATTTTTTTTTTCAGTCTCTTCCGTTTTCCCATAAAATGAGTAGACATGGAAAGGTACAGATTCATTGCCAAACCCAGAGAACAAAGTCATTGTCTTTTCTACCTACTTAGCCATTCCTGGCCTTTTGATACCCAAATGAGGTTAGCAGTGTCTTCTGGGATGCTATATTTATGATGTTTTCCTCATTTGGCTTCATGGTATTCTGACTGAGTAAGATAGACGTGAGAACTGAGATTGGAACCCTTACTTGACTGTGATTGTAGTTGGTTGAAACACTTGGATGTGCTCAAATTAAGAGGGAAACATTAAATTAACCAAACACACATAATTAGTGTAGCAAAACTCTCATTATGTATTCCAAAGCCAAAACCCAAACAGTTGTTGGATTTTTTCCCCTGCTGTTTTGTAAGAACCTTATGACTGCTTTGCATTTGTGTGAATAATCGAGTTGTCTGAAAAGGCTGGGGAGGGACCATAGATTTTAACTTAAAAAAACTTTTTAAATATAGAAAATGAGAAGTTAATGTGGAAAAGAAAGAATTGTTCTCTTAAGCCAAAACTAAAATTTTATTTCTCTCAGTTTATTTGTGAAAACAGATATTTTGTATGATAAAATATTTTAAGTCTCTTTCAAAAATGCTGCAAATGCTACTTTTCCTTGAGGTAGAAAATTATGAAAAAAAAAAGGATTTTAAATTTGTTGCAGCTGGAAATAGAATCTTCTAATATTTGAAGTAAAACAGGGACCTCTTTTATTTGGGGCTCAACAAACTCACCAAGTGTCCCCCTTGGTGGGATAGCCCCAAATTTTGACATTATTAAATGGATGAAGCAAGGAAGGAATATCAAAGAACCTGGGCTCGAAGCCTAACACCACTGCTTATAATAAAACAAAGCAAATATTTGTCAAGCCTTTGATTTTTGCACAGGTCGGAAGCTAGGTATAAAGAGAGTTACAAAAGTAAGTTCTATAGGGCCACAGTCGAAAGATCGATGGTGACAAGACCGCTCTGCCCTCAGTGCACATTTTGGTCGGTATTTGGCACATACGTCTTTCAGGGTACCCTTCTGTGGTTCAGATAATTGACTTAAAGACAATATAATAGAGTGGATAGACAGAGCAAACACACGTGGGTTCATCAAATCTTGGCTCAGACACCAGTCACCTCCCCTGGGCAAATCAGGGTCTGAGGCTCCATTCTGCGTCAGTAAAACAGATATGGCGACAGTGTCTACTTCATAAGGCTATTGTGATTACCAAATGAACTAATGTAAGCGACGCTCTTTGTGAACTTTAAAGCAATAAGTAAATGTTAGCTCTGATTGCTAGGTCTGACTTTTCTGCCCTCAATGTTCCCTTTAACCTGATTTCAAAAGAGTGAACAAAGGGACCCATGTTTATGAAGTACTTTACAGATATCCCATTTGATTCCTACATCCCAGTGATCAGATGCTGTTCTTATCCCCATTTCACAGTTGAGGAAATGGAGGCAGACAGAGACAAAGTCTGATCACATTACCATGACTCCAGACTCAGGGCTCTATCCACATTTTGCACCTCTTGTATACGTTACACTACAGCATCTCCAATGCATGGACCACAAGGAGTTTAATATTTGCTTCCTGGTTGGCTGATGAGAGATATTAAAGCCTGAGTGAGGGACACCGTGAGGTGCACAGGAATGGTTGCTAGCAGGAAAGAATTTAGAGCCTGTTGCCAGGACCGATTCCAGCATCCTTGGAATATTGTCAGGTCCTAAACTGGGACTGTAGCCCCAGCTTGCATCCCAATGACGGAGCGTTTTTGGTGAGCTTGAGAGATGGGTGCTGAGATTAGAATAATGGAATGTGCCCGAAGGCTAAAACTGGGGCCTCCAACCCTTAGCCCAACCAGGGACTTCCTGCAGGGATGCTTGACTAAGCAGGAACCCCGCGCTTTGTATCCACATAGGACAAAGCGAAGGGATCATGGGTCAGTGGGCTGGATGATTTGATCAGGGTTGATACTTCTAATGGAATCATTCCAGCCAATGATATCCTCTTGGAATCCATTGTAACTACACTTTCCAGCATTTGTCCACAGCTCCAGCAGCTGTGGAATGTGGTACAGAGGGCCCTGAACCGGGAATAGAGTCTCCAGTTTTGTCCCTGCTTTATGTGATCCTAGGCAAGACACAGAATCCCAGTATTAACAGGATCCTCAGAGGTCATCTTAGTCTATGTTTTACCTGAATTGTGTACAACATCCTGATAATCAGTCAGTTGACAAGCATTTTTTAAGGGATTTTATGATTTATGATGCTGGGTTCTGGGGGATATAGAGACAGAAATGAATCCCTGCTCTCAGGAAAGTTTACATTCTTTTAGGGATAAGTAAAGGGAATTTATCTCTAAAAAACTCACTCTCCAATGGTTAGAAAATTAACAAATCCCTACCCTTGTTGCTTTCCTAGATTCTCATGACAGACACAGAATCATAGAATCTGGGATTTGGAAAAGTCACAATTTAAGTCCATACCACACTTACTATTTGTTGAGACCTCAGTTTCTTCATCTATAAAATGGGGCTAATGATCTCTGCCCTAATTGCAACAAAAGGCCATCATAAGAAAAAAGAAAGTGCTTTGGTAAGGGTAAAATGAATAAATATAAAGGGAAGCAGCTAGGTGATACAGTCCATAGCATCCTGGATTTAAAATCGGGAAGACCTGATTTCAAATCCAACCTCAGTTTTCTCATCTGCAAAATGGAATAATAATAGCACCTACCTTCTAGGTTTGTTGGGAGGATCCGATTTGTCAAGTGCTTTGCAAACTTTGAAGCATTTTACAGATTACAGCTATTTTGATTATATCGGAAATCTGGCAGAGTGTGCTCAATATGCACCAACGAAGGGCTGTGGATATATAATTCTATCCCTTTCTTATTTGAATTTTAGCCTTGAAACTTCCATTTCCTGGAAAGTCTTATTACAACCTGAATCAGGCAAAGCTTATATGAAATCAGGATGAAGGTGGGGGATGCTAGAAAAAGGGAAGCCAGGGTCCCTGTTCTTAAAAAGTTGACAGTTCCAGTTGGAAATACCCAACATACTGAAACAACACTCATGGTTACTCTTGTAAATCTCTGGTTACATACTTCATAGTGTGGGAACTCCCTCCACAACCTATGACTGGTAGAGTAGCTAAGCCCTCAAAGAGTTGCTTAAGATACATTAACTCTTTTCCCAGGGTCATTCAACTAGTAATTGTCAAAGACTAGATTTGAATGCACCTTTTCCTGACTTCAGACCCTCTACTCAATCTAGTGCTCCACTTTTGGCCTAAATTTTCCTGCTTTTTGTTGTTGTTTTTTAGTCATGTATGACCCATTTGGGGTTTTCTTGGCAAAGATATTGGAGTGGTTTGCCATTTTCTTCTCCAGCTCATTTTATACATGAGGGGAAACTGAGGCAAGTAAACATAGTTAGTGTCTGAGGCTGGATTTGATTGAGAATATGAATCTTTTTGACTTCAGGCCCAGTACTGTATCCAGAAATTCAGAAATTTCAGGTGAAGAGCCTCTGCTAAAATTGTACATTTCATAGAAGATGCTAACCCACTTTGGTAGAGAAAACATCCTTATTAGGGGGTTTGCTATGTCAGTAACACTACACTTGCCTTTCTTCCCCTCCCTCCCTCCACCCCTTCTTGCAGGTTTCTAATTCAGGACCTCATTGGAACAAGTATCTGGGATGCCTTCCCATGCCAGAGCTTTATTTTTTTGAATGTTTGGACCCATCTCTCCTTCAATAACTCCAGAATATACTGGAAGACTATTTCTATCCATCCATTTCAGTCCTCTCCTCAGCTTCTTTTCTTTTTGATCTCCTCCTTCTCTTCCATTTTCCCCTTTTCTTACATTTTCTCACTTTCTCTTCTCTTTTCTTTGTATTTTGGCTATTTTGTTCCTTCTCTAATCACCTTTGTGTTGGGGGTGTGCTGAGGTTGTGCTAAATGGTCTGAGTACTAGTAGGAAAGAGTGATTCTTAACAAAATCCTCCCATTCCTGTTATTTTTCTCACTTCAAACATCAAGATGTATTGGGATGAATTTTAGATTTGAGGGCAAACGATCTCTGGGCTTCCCTCTCTATTCTGTCTCTGTCTGCTTCAGATAAGTCATTTAACTTCTTTAAAATTGTTTGGGTTTTTTGGGGGGAAAATGAGGAGAGTTGGGCTCAGTGATCTCTAAAAACTCATATAGTTCACTGGGATTCTAAACAATTAAACCATTCCTTGCTCCCACTCAGTATCCCTCAGAGCTCATTATACCCCAAACCCTATAGTTTTGTCCTGGATATCTCGAGATCTTCCTCTCTTTAGGTGTATTGTTATTGGGTAAATAACCTACAGCTTGTTGAATGTGATCTCTGTTGGGGAAGAGGAAATTCTGGATGGTAGTAGGTCATGCAGAACTCAGTGAATACTCCTACAACCATTTACTGTCCTCCAGAAAAGAAGCCAGATAAAGGCTTGATTGCTGCTGTTAATAACAGACATTTTCTTTTTTTCTTGTTCTAGGACCTTAGTTCTTTTGCCATGCCATTCCTAGATGGAGACCTGGAAAGCTCGGAAAAACATGCTTCCCGTAAGGTAGGACCATCTCATTCCCAGCTTGTGTGTTTCCCTGTTGGACTAAGGGAGAGGTCTATGTGGGCATTCAAATATCAGTCCCATCCTCTACTCTTCCTGCTATAGGAAGCCCCCTCCATATATTGTTCATTTGTCTTTGTCTAGTCTGGAACTGATGATTCAGGTGATAGGTTATCCAGACTTGGTATTCTTTTTCCTTGCTCTAGTCACTTAGATCTGTTTTGGGGGGCCCTTTATTAGCAGCAGAATGGTCAAAATCCAATCACATTCATTCCTTTGATTATACTCCCTCTATTAATGGTTCTGGACATGAGAGAAAAGTTGAAAGTGGTATTGAATATGAAATGTGGTTATTATCTACAGGGGTGATTTAATTAAGATAGCTCTGCCCTCATTATCATGGAAAACTAAAAGTTGATTCTGACCCTGAAATGGCCCAGATTTGAATATCTTTTTTTCTTGTCCTTTGCTATGACCTTTATTCTCTTTTTCTTTCTCACACATTCCTTCACTCTCTGGTTTCCTTGCCCCCCCATTCTCCTTCTCCAATCATCCTGATCTATATCTTATCACTGAACCCATGTGAGTCTGGAGGAGAAAGTGAGACTGGGTAAAATAATACCCAGCCTCCCATAAATCCAACTCATTTGCATGGCATCCCTTCCCTGATGACATGGTCCTTTTCAAGAAAGAAGGACAAATATTCAATTTCTGTCTCCCCTTTTCCCTGCTTCTTCTTCTCCTTACTACTGCATCTCTCTTGACTTTCCCTTTTTTTCATTTATTTTCTTCTCTTTTCACTTCCAGTCCCCCCATCTCCTGACTTTTTGAACATTTACACTTAATTGAAATAATTTTTCAGGAGAAGTTTTGTTTTGTTCAATGCTCATAAACAAGTAATTCCGTATATAATATTTAATGAAAATTAAATGAAGATGAATGTCTGAAACCTTTCAAGGATTTGTCATTTGTTAAATCCTGGTTTTTCTGTCTTGCTATAATGGCATTTCATTTTGCAAGATATTTGTGTTGTAGATAATTGTTCAATCCTGGTGCTCAGACATCCCCAAATGCTAAATTTCTTTAATTGGAGCATCCCACTGCTATCTATAATGATGGAAATGCTCAGATGTTGTGTATTGAGTTCTAAATTATATTAAATTTAAAAAATCAATTCTACTATCATAAAAACTCAAACAAATGCTTCCTTTGAGTTTCTCAAAATACTCCTAATTTTTTTCCAGCTTATTTGTAGGTCTAGGAAATTCCTTGAGGCAAAATCACTGGGCCCAACTTTGAGGTTCTAGTCTAGCTGGCAAAGTTCTAATCTTCTTGCTTCTGCATCTTTTTTTTTCCCTAAATTGCTCTTGTCCCCCTTCCTTTCCCATTCTCTGTCCCCTTTTCTTCCTTTGTCTTCTTTCTTTACACTCTCCTTCTTTTCCTTTATCATTGTTAGATGGCACAGTGGATAGAATGCCGGGCTTGGAGTCAGGAAGGCTCTCATCATCTTGAAGACCAATCCAGCCTCTGACACTTACTAGCTGTGTAACAATGGGCGAGTCACCTAATCCCATTTACTTTAGTTTCCTCATCTGTAAAATGAGCTGGAAAAGCAAATGGCAAACCACTTTGCCAAGAAAACTCCAAATGGGGCCACAAAGGGTCTGACATGACGAAAATGATTGAATAACAGCAAAATTACTTGAATTCATGTAACTGTCAATGACTCAGAGATGCTATTTGAGGTGTGAATTTGAAGGCTTAAACCTGGGTCAGAGAGGGCCTGGGGGGGATTAGGAGAAAAAACAAAGCAGTTGTCTTCTACCTTGTGGGACATGGCAGCAAAGAGGCGGGTGTTTCTCCTCCAGTGAAGAAGTGAGTTTGTGCTGAGAACCTGGGAGATGGAGCAGCCATCCCTTTTCCCAAAGTCTGCTATTCCACTGCTCTACAGACAGCCGCAGCCTGAACCTGGAACTAAAAATATCAAAATAATCATATAGGTTGCCTTAAAACTTGATTTTTTTGCTCTGAGTGCCTGCAGGAGCTGGAATCACTAAGAATAACTATGAGTAATGGTAAATATTGTGCAGAGGAAATCAGTTTTTGCTCTGAGCATTTTAATTAAATATAATTGAATCAACTAATTAATTACTGCAGACCTATGGGGCTCTTTTTCTTTTTCCCCTTTTACCTTCTCTCCCTGCCAAGAGTAGTTGGCTTTACTTTTACCTGCCCTATTAGTAGCTCTTGCAACCAAATGGATGGGAATTTTTAAATGGAGCCCAATGATTTTGCCTCAGGAATTTCCTGGGTCTATAAAAAAGTGGGAAGAAGTGGAGGAGGATTTTGATGTTTAAAGGAAAGTATTTCAAACAGACTGGAAGGGAAAACTGGCTCAGGGATAAAAATCCTAAGAGGATCATTAGCATCAGGGAACACTTATTGAGTACCTGTTTCTTGTCCAACAAGATGCTTGGCAGTATCACTGCCTTCCATAAAGCTATGGTCTAGTTGGAAAGAGACTATGAACTAGAAGAATTCAAGGACAGTACATAGATTTTAATAGTTTTGAACCAATATGAAATTTGTATTTATTTCCACAAAGATTGGTTAATATTATTGCACATTCCTTGAATGAGGGACCAAGATTTGCATAATATAGATATGGAATGGAGTAGAGGGGTAGGATGGGATTTGAGATACTTTGTTGATATATTCATTACCCTAGGAATAGAAGGGAGACCAGGGGTCTTTCAGGGTCTTAGGTAAAAAAAGTGTTCTTTATCTGCTTCTTATCCCTACCCATATTTTACAGCCACCTGACACAACTAAGGTATTGGATAAAAGACTCAAAGAGATGAAAGTACTTTTGTAGCAAAAATATTGCATGCAGTGATTTATGAGTGTGAAAATATTTTTAAATTTCTTTATACTGTATCAAAATTTCTCCAAGGCCCTTGTCATTTTGGTAGGTTCTGTATCCCTAGATCTTTCCAGACCAACATCAATAGATTCCAATGACATTTTAATTTAATTTGTATTTTTAAAAATTCTATTTTATTTTCTTTTCCTCTCTCCCTCTCTCTCTCCTCCCTTTCCCTTTCCTTTTCCCTCTTCCTCTCCCTCCTCCCTCTTTTCTTGCTTTCTTTTCTTAACCATCTCATTTCCTCCCTCATCATTGGGGGAAAAGAAAAAGAAAAACCATATAAGAAATATAAACAAATTCCTCTTTCAGGAGATTCGGATGTAGTATGTAGTATATAGATTGGTCATCAGTAATATATTTTAAGTCTTAAAATATTTTCTGGCCAGGTTAGTTTGAGAAATACTTCTCTTTATATTTTCTAGTCTGGACCATTCCTCCAAGGAAGGGACTATTTTTCATTTGATATTTTCTAGATGCCTGGCACACAGCAAGTGCTTAATAAATGCTTGGCAAATTGGATTTGCTTCAACTTGCAATGGAAAAGATAGCAGAATTAATGCCAGATTATGATACAAAAAGAACAAATTAGTAGGTGAGAAGAGGTGGACTATTTTGAGTCAAGAAAGCCAAAGAAATAGGTTCAGAGAAAGACATCCAAAATTGCAGGGGGGTTACCCTTAATGGGTTCCAAGGCCAGTGTGGCAAGTGACTAAGCCACAGACCACCTGAAATAACAGTTGCCATTCCAGAGGGGCAGCTCACACCTGCAGGTGTGGAAGAAGTGAACTGCCCTTGGTTGTTGAGTTTGTCTTTGATCTTGCACTGTGTAGATCTTTTTTTGGAAGACTTTGTTACTTTAATTCCTTACTGGACCCCAACTTTTCTCTGGTATTTCCAAACTCCCTCAGGCACCTCTTTTACCTTTCTGGATGTTGGTTTGTGATAGAGCTTGCTAGAAAAGGGATAACTAACCCCCAGCCTCAACAAACTGCCAGGACTCCTGGCATTTTCAGTCCTTGGACATAAAATGCCAGAAAAGCTGAACTCCACAAAATTACACACACACACAAACACACACACACACACACACACACACACACACACACACAAGTTCTAGCTCAAATCCTATAAGACTCCTAGCAATTCCATTTGGGATTTTCTTGGCAAAGATCCTGGAATGGTTTGCCATTTCTTTCTCCAGCTCGTTTTACAGATGAGAAAACTGAGGCAAACGGGGCGAAATAACTTACTTGGGATTATACAATGTCAGTGTCTGAGATTTGAACTCAGGAAAAAGAGGCCCGACTCGTAGCCCAGCATTCTGTCCACTATGCCTCCTTGCTGCCCGTAGATTTGTTTGAGAAAGCATGAAGTTTAATGAGAACTATCTGATTATAAAGAAATAGTTTACTAAATGACATACAAATCCATCAAAAATTATTTCTGTAGAATAAAAGGAGCATCATTAATAACAAACCTAAACATATAATCTTATAAATATTCCATATTTGTTCTGGACCCAGTAGGTTCTGCTAGGACATGAGTTCATAAGGATTTGTCTACAAATAAAAGGAGAGAGAAACCTGCACACACAGGTACTTTTGTTTGTTTCTACACTCACAGGACAAGTATTTTTCTACCTCAATTCACAGGAAGGTTTGCTCCTCTGCTCCTCTTCCATCAATAGAAGAGAAATCTAAGATAAAGAGACTCTTCAGACTATTGTTGTCCCATGGCCAACCATAAACAAAGAGAACAAAGTTAGGAGTAAACATTCTGGAAGAACTGGATGGCGCCTATTATTTCTAGTCCAGTCAAGTTTCCCAGCTTAGTCTTGGGCTCAGCTTCAAGGGTGATACAACCTCCTATTGCCAGACCAGGAAGAAGTCATTTATTAATCTAAGGGAATCCAACCAAATTCACACAGAGAAAATGACCTCCCTCAATCTAAGCCCCATGATTGTTGGAGATCCAAACAAGGAGGACTCACTCTATTCATATTAATGTCTTCCTTCCCCACCTTTCCTTGCACACTCTGGTGAGAGCTTGGCTCCCATTTCTTGTTTATTTAACCATATGGAGGGTACCATTGTCAAATTTTACAATACCAAGAATATGGCTCTGCATATATATAAATGCTTTTTGCTTTGGTCCCTCGGATACTTTCATCACTCATCCCCTCAAACTCCCAAGATAGACTAGCTTCTGACCTCAGCCTGGGAAAGGCTAAGAGAGACAAATTATGACCTCTGATGCCCTTATACCTGGGTTAGCTGCCCTGGTCCCTTTTTTCCTTAAAGGGATGTCTTCTGCTCAGCTTTGAGTGCCTCTGACAGAAGTAAGGATGAATGAACCCTTAGGGAACTTACAATCTTTAGGAATGAAAGCTAAAAACCAATGTGTAAAAGATTTAAAGATGATTTTCAACACATGCGAACCAGGGCATATGTGCTAAGGAAGATTCATTGGACAGTCATACCTCAGAGATGTTCCAGGTTTAGTTCCTGACCCCCTCAATAAAGTGAATATAGCAATAAAGTGAGGTACACAAATTTTTTTGTTTCCCAGTACATATAAAAGTTATTTCTACATTATACTATAGGTATTAAGTTTATGGTAGTTTTATATTTAAAAAAACACATATATCTTAATTAAAAAAAACTTTTATTGTTAAAAATATTAACTGTTATCTGAACCTTGAGTGAATTGTGATCTTGCTGGTGGAAAGTTTTGCCTCAATGTTATTGGCTGCTGGTTGATAGGGTGTGGTTGCTTAAAGTTGGGGTGGCTGTGGCAATTTCTTCAAATTAGACAAATTGAATTTTGCCTCCTCAATAGACTCTTTCTCTTGAACTCTTAGAGGCCATTTTAAGGTTATTAATTCGCTTAATTTCAATAAAGTTGTGTCTTGGGGAATAAAGAAGGCCCAAGAGTAGGGAGAGAGACCAAGAATGGCAAATCAGTGGAGCAATCAGAACACATACAACATTTATTAATCAAGTCCCCTGTCTTATAGTGGTTTGTGGCATGCCAAAACAATTATAATAATAACAACGAAGATCACTGCTCACAGATCACCACAACAGATATAATAATAATGAAAATTTAGAAATATTGCAAGATTATCAAAATATGACCCAGAGACACAATGTTGAGTACATGTTGAAAAAATGGTGCTGATAGATTTGCTCCACAAAATATTGCCACAAATCTTTAATTCATTAAAAATAAGCAATTTCTGCAAAGCTCATTTAAATGAGGGTCACTCAACAGAGAGGTATGCTTGTAAAAGGGTGGTGCTGGAGAGTGTGTGAGTAGGGGGAATTATGGTAACAAATCCATTTTCCTCCATATTCCACTTCCATTTTGTAATTTATGAAAAACACTTCTTTTTTTTTTTTCTCAGAAATGCAGATAAACTCCTGATTGCTTTCTAGCATTTTACCCTTTTCCCTCATTTCCCAAGTGAATGTCTCCTCTTTTGCCCTTTTTTTTCACCCTTGGTTGTTTTTCTTATACATGGCCTTTCCCATGTTTCTTAATGTTCTCTGTATGGCTCTCTAATTTTGATAAGGATCTGCTATTCTCTTTGGCCTGTTTGGTATCCCTCCTAATAGTTAACCTAACCCATGTACCATCTTCACATGCATCTATCCCCAAACTTTTAATAATAGCTTTTAACTTTTAATAATAACTTTTAATTTTTAAAATACATGCAAAGATAGTTTTCAGCAGTCATCCTTGCGAAATCTTGCGTTCCAAATTTTTTTCTCTTTCTTTCCACTCCCCTAGACAGCAGATAATCCAAAATAAGTTAAACATGTACAACATATATCCACATTTATCATGCTACACAAGAAAAATCAGATCAGAAAGTTTCCCTTTGTCTTGACTAGCCACAACCTAAGATTATAAGAATTTTCCTATAGTGAAGAAACTAACTTGCCTGAATTTCAAGGCCACCTACTTAACTAGTGCTCTTATGGTACTCCTGCCTTCACCCCTGTTTCTCTTGCCCCTTTTCATTCTTTGATTCCTGGCAGAAAAATTTGTTTCTTATTTCATTTTCAATCTGTTTCTGTCTCATTAACAGTTTTATAGATTGCTCTGGGTTCCTTGTATTTTCTCTATTGGTGCTTCCATTTTGTCCAGACTCACTTATTTTTGCTTTCCTTATCCTGATAGTGGTCTACCTTCTTTACTTTTTTCCTAAGCCATTGAGTGCTTCTGGGAAAAATCACAAAATTATGCTGATCAGGTCTACCACACATATATGAAAAAAATTCTTGTCACATTGGTTATAGAAGATACTTTAAATCATCTCTCCTAACCTCCCTTAAGATCCTACCTTTACCCCAGCAACTTTGGCGGCAAAGGACCAGATCGAGATAATCCAATTCTAGCTCCCCCAAATCTTCCCTATCTCAAAATTTCTCCAGACATTTCCCCTCTACCTTTTCCATCCCTTCAATTTCAGTAAATAAGTTAGTCTTTATTCCTGCCATGTATAACTCCCTCAACCACATACCTGATCTTATCCCCTCTAAGTTCCAAACTTAACTTCCAAAATTTTTGTACCACTGACTGTCCCTTTTCCTTTGTTCATTTTCAGATCTCTCCATTCCTAGGGCTCCTTCATAACAGTAGTTAGGCCTATTTTATCCCAAATAGACTACTAAAACACCTTCTACTGACTTAGCAACTTCATCGAATTGTCACCCTATCTTCCCTCACCACACTCACTTTTAAACTTCTAGGAAGAGAACTAGATTATACTCCCTGTTTTCATTTCCTCACCAATCATTACTTGCCAACACTGTAATCTGACTTCAGTTTCTCCACTGAATTTTCTTACTCCAAAATCACCAGTGACATCTCATTTACCCAATAAGTCAATCAACATGAACTTAATAAATGCCTACTATATTTCAAGTACTAGTTATACAAAGACAAAAGTAAGATGGTACCTGTCATTAAGAAGTTCATATTCTAATGGGAGGGGAGTCAATGTACATATATAGATGCATATGAAGTAAATATGAGGCAAATTGAGCAGGGAAGACATCAGCAGCTGGAGGTTAGCTCAGAAAGTAATTCTTGAGCTGAGTCTGGAAGGAAATCAAGAATTCCAAAAGTCTCAGGTGCTTGTGCATAGGTAACTAAGAAATAGAAATGGAGTCAAACATGAACAACAATAGCAAGTAGTTCAGTATGGCTGGGTCATTAGTAACATTAGACATTGCTGACCACCCCCATATTAACATTTTCTGCTCCCTTGGCTTCTGTTATACCTCTGTCTCCTGCTTTGATCCTACTTTCTTTCCTCCATATTAGGCTCAATGACCACTGGTTTTTTTTCTGGCCTCAGACCATTTGCAGATCATATACCATCATTATATCAAATCAAACTTATTTCCCTTTCAAAACTGTATATTTACAGCACCAGCATTCTCCCTATCTTTTTTCCCTCTAACTTCCACTTCCAATCAGGTCCCAAGAATTCAACATGTCTCCCAGCTGCCCATCTTGTCACCACCATCTAGTAGACCTCATTTCTTCTTGTTTGGGGTGTATGGGGTATTCATGGAGGACTCACACTTCTGCTGTGAGAGTTTGCAGAGTCTTTTCCAGGGCTCCTCATCCACCTTTGGAGTCTACGTTCATCCAGTTCTCATCTGTGACTCCAAGAAGCTGTAGTATATATAGTGGCCAGACCCAGTAAAACCACCTGAGCAGACGAGCTAAGCCAGGGTAACTAGCATGTTTCAAACCTGTTAGAGGAATGTCTACTTCAAGCTTGTGGAGACTTTACCCAGCAGAGAGGGTTGATGAGAACAGTTTGTTCTAACAACCGTGGAGGTGGCTAAAGTAGGTGCCCTGGAATGCCTAAAATTTGAATTGAAAGTAGTAATTCTTTCACTTAAATTCAATTCACACACAAGATGCTCCATGATGTCACTGGTACAACTTCTTGTCTAGAATATTTTAATAGCTTCCTAACTGGTTTCCTTGTCTCTAATATCTCCCAGTACAATTTTATACGCCTGCTAAAGTACTATTTCTAATGAGCAGGTCTAGTCATGTCGCTCTGTATATATTGTCTACTCTTTAACATACAAACTCTTTAGTTAGGGCTTTCAAGGCCTTCCATAATTTGTCTCTAGCCTATATTTCCAGTTTTATCTCATATTCCTCTCTTTCACACTCTGTATTACAGTCCAAGCAAATCACAATCTTGATTTTTTGTCTCTGTCCCCAATATTTAGCACTATCCCTAGTAAGATTTAATCTATGTTTTTTCATTCCATTTCACCATTACCATTTGGAATCCTTTTCATTCAAGGCAGAGCTCAGCTGCCACCTTTTCTATTCTTGAGGAATATAATCATCTTGGCTAGAAGTAATCCTTTCTCTTTCAAATTTCTTAACAATGATAAAAATAATATTTCTATATCAGGAAGAGGTGATATGGTGCATTGGGAAGTTTGAATTCTACCTCCACCACTAATAGCACACATAGCCTTTTTAAGCCCTGTTTGCAAAATGAGGGTTTTGGATACAGTGAAAGTAGGGATTACTTCAATCTTTTTCTTTGTGTCCCCAGGGCAACCTTCCTTCCTTCCTTCCTCTTGCCCAGGGTCACACATCTTACTGATCCTCACAATAACCTTGTGAGATAACTACTGTTATGACCCCCATTTTATAGATGAGGAAACTGAAGTCAAGAGAGTTAAAAAGTGAGTTACTTGCCTAGGATCACACAACTAGTAAGTGTTTGAGTAAGATAGTATTTGAACTCAGCTCTTCCTGACCCCCAATATTTTACCTATTGTGACACTTTTGTGAAGAGAAGCACGGTTTTAAATAGAAGTGTAAACTTCTATCCAGATGTAAATTATAAGTAGTGAAAGAGTTGGTTTGGTTGTCATGGTCCATTAATGGTATCAATTAGGCAAAGGTTCATTCTATCAGAAAACCACCAGAAGCTCCTTCTTTCTGGCAGGGAGCCCAGTGTCTGATGCAGGATTAGAAATGATAAATAGCAATCAGAGGGACAAGCTCTGCTCAAAATCCAGGAAGTCAATAAGCAACCCAATGCCAAAGAGATTCAGGAGAGGGGCCAACAGAAGGAGTTGGGGAGGGAGGCTGAAGGCCAAGTCATATTACCAGAGGAGACAGACACTAGTAGATTTAGGGCAAGCACAAAAACTCCTTCAATGACGAACTAGAGCCAGTGGAGAAAGAGATGGGGCTCAGGACTGCCATTAAATGATGATTTGCCATAACATATTCAGCTCATGCTTCATTATAGTATCCTTCTAACAGTGGATCACACTTCCTTCTGTTTCTTAAAGGGCAGTTCTATCAGGATATCCTATCCTCTGGTAGAAAATAATACAAAGTCTGTGTTTTTCAGTTTTAATTTGTTTCATCAAGATTTAACATAAATTGATGTTTAGTGAAGTGAGCAGAACCAGAACATCATACACAGTAACAGCAACAGTATGAGATGATCAGCTATGATTGACTTAGCTCTTCTCAGCAACACAGTGATCCAAGACAGTTCCAAAAGACTCATTTTGGAAAATGCAGTCCACATCCAGAAAGAGTTATGAAGTCTGAATATAGCTTGAAGCATATGATTTTTACTTTTTTGGTTTTTGTTTACTTTCCCATGGTTTTCTTCTTTTGTTCTGAGTCTTCTTTCACAATGTGATTAAAGTGGAAATATGATTCATATGATTGTATGTATATATCCTATATCAGACCGCTTGTTGTACAGAGGGGAATTGGAGAAGAAGAGAAGGAAAAAATTTCGAGCTCAAAATCTTACAAAGATAAATGTTGAAAATTATCTTTACATGTAATTGAAAAAAATAAAATATTATTAAAGATCAAAAAATTATTTCATCTTCAGGTAAGTTAGAGTATCTCTCCTGTTTCTACACTAAAATACCAGGTTCTTTCTGCCTATACATTGTGTTCAAGGCTCAGATCTTAAATTGAAATTGTATTTCCCATAATTCTCTTGTTCTCTCCTACCCACCCCAACTCATGTATCTAAGTTAAGTGAACATAAATTGGAATAGAATAAAAAATAGATGGGAAGAACCATGATTTAGAGCTGGAAGGGATTTTAGAAATCTAACAAATTTAACAAATGAGAAAAGTGAGGTCCAAGGAAACTATCCAAAGATCACAGATGTAGCAAGGATCAGAAGAGGAATTTGAACCCATGGCCTCTTGACTGCAGAGTACTTTTTCTATTATGTCATATTTGAATACTCTTCTGGGTTCTACCTATTAGAACAAAAAATGTCTTAAAATTTTTACAACTACCATCTTTGCTCCACAACACCTTCATTAAATGGTGCAGATGGCTCCTTTCTGCAGTCTATAATATCCTTTCTCCTCACATGCCTCTAAGAAGCCTTTCCGGATCCCCTCACCACCAGTGCATTCCCTCCTCAAACTGTCTTGTACTCATATTTTATACATATTTTTCTGTCTTCCCCATCAGATTGTAAATTGTCTGAATGCAGACTTTCACTTTTGTCCTTGTATCCCTATAGCTTAGCTCAATGCCAGGTAACTTAGAAAGTGCTTAATTTTTGTTTATTGATTCAAATACTGAAGTAACCTCTCCAAGCTCAAATCTGGGACCTCCCGAATTCAAGTCTAATGCCCTTTTCCTTATATTGCCAAGCCTGCCCGGACAAGGCATAATATTTCTTTTTGGCCATTGCGACCTAGAAACTTCCTCATGCCCTGCTCCAGTCCTTTGCCTCTCACTCCAACACAAATGTGTCACTAATAGCTCTCTTAAAAGGACAGGGAACAAAAGCCCTACTCAAACAGCCAGCCTTCCATTAGCTTCTATGTAGTCAAGCAAACTCTGTTGCTCCTGACTTCTTTTGTTCATCAAAAACCAGGAAATCATCCAATTAAGTTTATCAAAGCATCTTTTTCCTGCAGCTCACAGCCAGTGCAGAAATCAGCAGCACCCTTGGAATCTTCCATTGCCATTAATTACATTTGCCCTTCCCTTGCAAACAGTGAAAGCATATATTTCTTTGAAAATATACTCTAATTTTCTTGTCATAAAGAAGTATGATGAAGTCCATGGAGATTTCTTTAAGAGAATGTTATACCAGGCCCTAGTTTCAGCTAGATTGGGACTATTTTCTTTGAAAAAGGAAAACAGTAGGGTAGTAGCTTAATTGTTCCTATAAATTTTTACTTTCATACAGTTACCTTTAATCTTCCTCCCTTGGATTTTATTTCATAATACTCAGTTGTTCTCTGCCTAGAATTTTGATTGTTTTTCCCCCTTGCTTTTGAGTCTCATGTGGAGAATCCTGGACTTTTCTGTAAGATAAAGTCTAAATTCATTATTCTAGCCTTCAAGGCCATTTTGTTTTTTATATAAAGTATTTTACCTTTTCCCAATTGTATGTAAAGATTTTGAACATTTGTTTTAAAAAAAAATTTTGAGTTCCAAATTTTCTCTTTCCATCTCTTTCCTCCCTCTTCCCTAAAATAATATAAGCAATTTGATATAGCATATATATATATTATATATAATATATATATGCAGTCATACAAAATGTTAGTTGTAAAAGAAGAAATAGACAAAAAGTGAAAAATAGTATGCTTCAAACTATATTCAAACTTCATTATTATTTCTCTGGATGTAGATAGCATTTTTGATCCAAAGATCTTTGGAATTATCTTGGTTCATTGTATTGCTGAGAATAGCCAAGTCATTCATAGTTGACCATTATATATTATTACTGCTACCATGAACAATATTCTCCTGGTTCAGTTCACTTAATTTTATATCAATTCATGTTTTTTCAGGTTTTTCAAGATCATGTTCAAGATTATATCCTTCTCCTCTTCAAAAAGTACTTAATTAGTCCCTCAAACATGCCATATATATATTTTCTTACTTCCCCATCTTTGCATATATGCCATTTCCTCTTCTTGGATTTTAACGTCTTTCCCCATCACAGAATATTAAAATATTGCCCCTTTTTGGAAGTCCATCTCAAATGCTACCTGTTTTATAAAGCTTTTCCTGATTTTCCTAGCCAGCATCTATCCTCTGTCCTTTGTGCCCCTATGTGAATTACTACTTGTTCTGCTTATATATGCATTATACATGTTCATGTGTGAATTAGTACCTGTTCTGCTCATACTGTGTATTATTCACATGCCTTTTCCACCTCCCCACTAGACTGTAATTTTTTAATCAGACAAATTTAGCAGGAGGCCTTGCCCAGAGTTGGTATACACCAATTTGAATAAATGAATGAATAAATAAATGAACAAATGAATAGTTCCAACTGTGCCCTCTGGTGGGAACAGAAGGAGGGAGAGAATGATTGTATCAAGTTGGTAAAAAGAAGATAATTAGAGATGGAACAATTCTTCTGGGTCAGCCCCTGTGTGTGTGTGTGTGTGTGTGTGTGTGTGTGTGTGTGTAGGAAGAGGGGTGGTCTTATTGTTAAGATGTCAAAATTTTCTTTGGTCTACAAAATTGACTTTGGCTTCTGATATATTTACCTTCTGATATATATATTATATATATATATATATATATATATTCTGATCCTCTTTCCCTCTTAGCAATTCACTTTTTCTGCCATTCCTTAGATCATAAAGTCATAAGAACAGAAGCATCTTGCCCTATAACAATACACTTCAACTCCTAACACCAAAATATAATCTTTATTCATTTTAAAAACCCTTCTCTCTCATCCTTTTCCATAAACCCTGTAACTCAGTTCCAAAGCCCCTGTGCCTTATACAAGGCTACGAATGGAGAAGGAGTTTACTAAAGGCACTCAATGCCTTCTACTGTTGTTCATCTGTGTGTGTGTGTGTGTGTGTGTGTGTGTGTGTGTATGTGTGTGTGATTGTGAGCTTCTGGAGGACAGTGTCTGTTTCTTAATAATCTTTATCCACTATAATGCTTTAGATATAGTAGTGCCCTCTTGCTTCATCATTTCATTTGATTAAATAATTGATATATGGAAACATACAGATTTATAAGATAAATATGTTAAAGAATCATGGATATAGTTTAAAGAAATATTGAATGGAGTTCCTTTAAAAGCTCCAGACCTTAAGAAGTGCCGAGTAGGTGACTCTCACTTTGTCTCCAGTGTGGCAGATAGAGAATTGAACTATGTGATCTCTACTCAGTTACCCAATATTTATTAAGTGCCTACTCTGTGTTAGATGCTGAGTATATCATGACAAAACTCAAGCAGTCTCTCATTTCAAGGAGCTTGCATTCTGCAATTAGCACAGGATGTAGCACATAGATTCTTAATTAATCTTTATTCATTCATTGATTGTAAGTAAAGAGAGGTGCACATATGAGTATAATATGGAATATATGCAAAAATATATCCCCATAACTCTAGCAATGTTTAGTCCACCAGTAGCCATGCCCAGGCAGACGTCAGAGCACCAAGTGGGTATGGGCTAGAGACAGTCAGGATTGTGGGGTTCCAAGAAGGAGTAGTTAATTAGAGCAGCTAGGTGGCACAGCAGATAGAGTGCTGGACTTGGCACCAAGAGGACCTCAGTTCAAATATGGCCTCAGACTTAGCTGTGTGACTCTGGGTAAGTCACTTAGTCCCTTTTGTCTCACTTTCCTCCTCTATAAAATGAGCTGGAGAAGGAAATGGCAAACCACCGCATTATCTTTGCTGAGAAAACTCCAAATGGGATCATGAAGAATTATTCTCAACAACAGCAGTATGATGCAATCAAAAGAATATAAAACTGGCTTGCCTTGAGAGACACAGTACTCTGCAAATTCTCCTATTCATTCTCCTTTTAAGTCTCCAATATCTCTGCCTCTCAGTCTTGACCCCTAAAGATGGGTGCTGTCCAAGGTCCTGTTCACTTTGGGTTTAGCCATTCAGTCTGTTTTGCTTCCATTTAATTTTATTCTCTCATCTAACCTCTCTAACTTTCCACTTGGTTCACAGCAATAGAATGAGAATTTTTTGTTTTCCCATATAAGACATTGTTAAAATTTAAATAAACTATATCTATTGCTATTTATGACTAATGAAGTTAAGATTCTTTTCCCATTAGACCATAAGCTCTAAGAGAGCTTTCTTTTTTCACATTTGAATCTGCACTGCTTAACACAGTGCCTGGCAAATAGTTGGTGTTTAATAAATGTTTGTTGATTGATTGATTTTCTTTTTGTGAGCATAGTAAAACACCCAGACCTGTATAATGAAGAAAAAAGTGTCAGGTTATGAATAAGATCATTCTTACACTTCTGCAGGGGAGATTGTCCATCTGCATATTAGATTGTGTGAATGATAGCCTTTTGAACTTTTTGTACCCATTTTACTATTACAAGAAAAGATGTTTACATGAGGAATTACATTGGAAGAGGTTAGAAATTGCATGGGGATACTCTTAAAATACAGCCGTGAGCTCGAAACAGTAACAACAAAAGTAACTAGCATTTATAAAGCACTTTCAGATTTGCAAAGTGCTTTACATATTATTTTCTTTGATCCTCAAAACATCTTGATTACAGTAGCATTAAACCCCATTTTACAGATGAGGAAACTGAAGCTCAGAGTTTAAATGACTTGTCCAGATTCATATAGTGATGAGGAAAGCTTAAAGGCAGGGTCCTACTGATTCCAGGACTAGTCCTTTATTCATTATACTATACTCATGCTTCAGAGTAGGTCATGCTAGTCTTGTCATCCCATATACATGAGTAGTGGTCCTACCCTTTTTTTGATTCTTCTTTTTTTTCTCCCTAATCAAAAAAAAATTTTTCATTATCCTCTGCTAGACAGATATTATGCTAGATGTTAGTATTCCTTATATTTTATTCTTCCAGAACTGTACCATTCTTTTGCACTCAGCCACCATTATCTGTCTTTGCTTTTATCTTCTGTTTATATCTTTTCAGAATTGGATTTGATCGATGACTTCCCTGTAGACCTTCATTGGTTTCTCTAGAAAACTTCCTCTTTTCCTCTCATCAGAATTGTTTCTCTACAAATTCAGTTCTTCAAAACATTCTTTCTTTCCTAAGACTGATTTCCCCTTCAGAATTTTAGTTCAGAAAAAGCCTACTTACCCTTTCTTTGAACCCTTTAAAATGTTTGCCCCAAATCTGTAATACATGCTATATAATTACTATTACTGCCTACCTTACAAGATTGTTGTAAAGATACAAGGGCATAATCATCTTGAGAGAAGCAGTTTGAAAAATTGAAAATGGCAATATAGATAAATTATTACTATTATAACTACATATGACATTCTGATTTGTTGAAATGTCATCAAAATAGATGTCATTGATGAAACTTTCACATCATTTTTCTTCTGAACACTTTTTATTAAGATTCAATTATGATTCAAGAATTTGTCCCTCTGTTCCTTTTTTAAGCAATTCTTGCTTCTAAGTATTAGCTCAGATTGCCCTGTATTTCTTAACTTGCTCTCAACCATTAATTGCCAAAGCTACCTCCATCCCTTCCTTTAAGCCTGTTTGGAAGTCACGGAAGTTTGAATCCCGATTTTCCTACCTATTATACATCACTCAATCTCTTTGGGTCTGTTTTCCCATTTGTAAAATGAAGAGATTGTACTCCTTCCAACTCTGAATCCAGCATCCTCTGCAACTTCCTAAAGAGACTAATAAATGAGCAAAGGGAGAGAGGAAATCCTGTCTTCTCACTCAGAGCTGAACACTTTCAAAAGCATTTTATCCCTGATTTAGTCCCACCCCCTAATGCACATTAGTCCATAAGTATATCCTTAGCATTTATAGCTTTTGATGTGGCCTTGTATTTGGCAGAGAACCTAACATAGTTTCCTAGGGTGGGGTTGGGAGGAGTACAGATTAAACCAAGATTTATTGGTGTGGTTAGAGGCGTTACTTGCTAAATAATCAGAGATGACCCTAGGCAAAAGTGTGAAGTCTGTTTTTGATTCTCCTATTTTTTTTTTAACCTATGCCCTTCTTCTGGTGTCTCACTTATTTTATCCATAATCCTTTATTTATCCCATTCCCAAACATGCTTTCATGTTAGTCTTCCATAGACTGGCAGCTAATTTTGAATAAAATGTACATCATTTATTGTTGATATGGTAGAAAAAGGAAGGAAATAAATAAGCCTCTTAGCAGCAAATATTGATGTTGCAAAATCCAAGAATTAAATGATGGAGCTATTTACCATAAAGTAGTAGTAATAATGATAATAGCAGCAGTTAGCACTTTTACAAAAAATCTTAGTGCTGTTTTAATCTTTATAACATAGAGCTCTTTCAGGTTTGCAAAGTACTTTACAAATACTTTATCCTTACAGTAGTCCTGATAAGGTAGATCTCCTCTTCTTCCTCCTTCATCTTCTCCTTCTTTTCCAGCAACATTTTTAAAGTGTCAAAAAAAGAATAATTAAATACAAATATTTGCTGAGCAAATTTGCTGGTTTTCATAGATTTTTAATGCTTCTATTAAGATAGGTCATTCTCTTTTAAGGCACAGCTCTCTGGGTTTCTTTGATATATCTGCCTGGGACAAACTATCCTGCCCATTTGAATAGCCCCTAATCATATTGACTGTATTGATCTTGGTCTAGTTACTGGGCAGGCTACTTATAAAACTTCTTAAAGTTTCAAGACTGAAGAATCTCAAAAAGTCTTCCAACTCTAAAAAACAAAACAGAAAAAGAAAAACCTTTGATTTGATGATATATAAGGGTGACCATAAAAAACCATGGACTGCATAGACTATTAGAGCTAAAAGATATTTCCAGAGGTCATTTAGTACAACACTCCCTCAAATGTGAAGCCCATCCACAGTATTCCTGATAGTGGCCATTCACTAAAAGAATTTTGCTACAAGCACTCACTGCACAAGGCAACTTTTTTCCCCTTCTATTATACTTCTCTTTTGTAATTAGTCAGGAATTTTTAAAGTATGTACTTGATTTAAGAAGGTGGGGAAGTGGGGGCATTTTAGAAATGTCCCATATAAAAGAAAAGTTTTGAAAGTTTTGCCAGAAGTTTTAGGGGAAAATTATTAGCATAGAGAAAACTAATTTAAGTAGAACTCATTCTGTCATCATATGAGATAAATAAGATATATCTCTCCCGTGGGCTGATGGACGAGTTATAATAGGAATATCTCACTAAAGAAACCATGGCACTTTTGCTGCAACATCATCTTTTTTTATGAATTCGTAGCTTAAAGATAAAAGGGACCTTACAGATATAATTCAATTACTCATTGTAGAAGGAGAAGAAATGGCTCACCCAGGTTGCAAAATGGCAATAGTGGACAAGAATCCAGGTCTTTTGACTTGGATAATGGAAAACTTGGAGAGGTACATCAAAATAGGAGAAGCTCAAATATTATCATGGCTTTCAAAAAAAGGGAAGAGAATAGAATATGCAAACCATAGGCTAGTGATCTTGACTTGAATTCCTAGGGAAAATGCTAGAATGGATCATTAAAGATCTAGAAAGGAAAGAATTGAGTACAAAGAATCAGCCTGGCTTCATCAATAATAGATTGTATCAGACTTCATTTGAATCTTTTTTTAAAAACAATATTACTTAACTAGTAGATGAGAGGAATGATGTGTTTATTGGTTAATCTAAATTTTAGCAAAGTTTTTGATAAAATAGCTTATGGATTCAGAACTGGTTGGATGGCTAGACTTAAAAAGTAATTCTCAGTGATTCAATGTCAGCATGGTGGGGGATTTCCAATGGAGTATCCCAGTGATCCATGCTTGACACTGTGCTATTTAACATTTTTATCAATGACTTGGATAGATGCCTCTCAAATGTGCAGATCACAAAAAGGTTACTTAATACAACAAATGGAAAAGTCAGAATTCAAAAGGTTCTTGCTAGACCAGAGCATTACCTGAATATAATAAGATAAAATTCAAAAGGGAAAAATAAAAAGTCTTGCATTTGGGTGCAAAAAGTCAACTCCACAAATATAAGATGAAGGATATATGGGAGAAGGAGGATAAAAATATTAAGAGCTTGAACACCTACTATATGCCAGACACTGTGCTCAGATCCTGGAATCATCAGTGCATTCAGGGAGATCATTTAAATCATTGGGTAAGGCAGAATTTTTATATAATGAAATTGGCAAAGATTATCTTTTCCTACCATTTCAAGACCTATCAGCCGTGGGTAATGCATGTCACCCCAAGACGCTGTGAAATTAAGCTGAAAACATATTCCACTGTAAATTTATGGCCTTTGATCATCATCACTATCTGCTGTCTGTCTGCTGATTGTGGTCTCTTGAATTCTTCCTCATATCAAATTGCACAGAGTTTCAACATTAATATCCAATCTCATTAGAAAAGTTTTTGGCCTCCAAAATGTCATCATCAGTGGTAAATAATAATAGTATCTTCAAAATACTCTGGAACTTCTTTCAGTGTTCCTGAAATTTTGGCAATTTCTCCTTTAAACATGCACTGGTTCATCTAATAACAAGTATCATATGATCATATGATCAAATACATAGTCAGCAGTTCTAAGAAAGATTTGGGGGTTTTTTGTGGATTTTGAGCACAATATAAGCCAGCAGTGTGATGTGACTGCCCAAAAAGCTAATGAAATCTTGGGCTGCTCAAGTTGGACATAGCTTCTGGGAAGAGGGTGGTGATAGTCCCACTACAAGACCCACTTCTTATTGGAACATTTTTGGAGTATTGTATTCAGTTCTGGGCACCATGAATTAATAAGAGATAATCTAGGGACTATCCAGAGGAGAGCAGTTAGGATGAGGCCTTAATTTAAGTCCATGATATACAAAGATCAGTTAAAGAAAAAAAAGAATTTTGGTGGGGACATGATGGATGTCTTTAGGTATATGAAGGGTTGCTAAATGGGATTAGATTTGTTCTATTTGGTCCTAAAGGACAAAAACAATAGAAACAGGGAGTTATGAATAGGCAATTTTAAGCTTGATAATATTTTAAAAATCCTATTAATTGGAGCTATCAAAACTAGAATGTGCTTCTCTGAGAGATGGTGGATTTTACTTCCTTTAGGTAGAAGCTGGACAAATATTTGCCAACTATGTTGTAAGTGGGAATTCCATTCATGTATGAGTTGGACTAAGTAGTTTCTCAGATCACTTTCAGTTCTTAAATTCTGTGGTTTTATAACTTTTAGCTTTAGGGTTTTCCCTTTTTTCTGGATAGCTGCTTCCAGAAATGTAGCATCAGTAAAATCCTTAGGAAGAGCTAAAGATCTTCATATCTATGCACAAAAAAGGCTTTTTACCTGGAGTGATAAATTGACCAGCAACTACTGATTTTTAATTTTTATTTCTCTAATTATTTGAGTTACATTAAAATCAAATCTAATTAAGACATTTGACACTTACTAGCTGCATTACTCTGGGCAGGTCACTTAACCCCTATTATTTCCCTCTGCCAAACAAAATAAATTAAAATAAAATAAAACCTAAAAAGTGTCATAATTAGGATATTTTACTGGCAATATTACAAGATTTCCATGCTCAGCTGTTCTCTCTAGTGGTGAAAGACGTATTCAACCTGCCTGGTTTCCTCTACCTTGATTAAAGAGAGTAGGGATTTAGGGATGGCTACTGCAGAAGTTCTTCTCTTCATTTGGGAGAGTAAATTGGGAACCCAGTACATAATAATCATTTCTCTCATATTAATATCCAATTATTGAGAGGAACATTTTTGTATTTCCTCATTCAGAAATAAACCCATATAGGTTAAATAAGGTCAGTCTTTGAAGGATGTTACCTTGCCCCCCAAATTTCCCCATTGAAACCAGCTAATCTAGGTGATATTATTACCCCACCCAACTAGAAAACCTTACAAAGAAAATCTAATGTAGGTGAATTCTGGTCCATTGTGTGCTACTCAGGATGGGGTTACAAGGTAGATTCTTTATATTGTATTGGGCTGGGGGTGATCTGGAAATAAGAGTGACCACAATCAAAGTCATGTCCCCCAGCCCCTCATTAGAATAAATCTACCTCTCATTATAATATTCGTTCTTTTATTGTTTATCAATTAGAATTGATTGCTATCTGTTGAAAATATCCACTCTTCCAAGTGTATTTAAAGCATCAAGAGGCCTTTGGGATGGGTCTTTACAAGAGATAGCCAGATGACCATCCTTTTATTAATTATTTGCTAGCCATAATTTATAAAATTATCAACTACTCAGAAATTACATCTCTCAAACTTTTTTATACATCACAGAATTTAATCCCTGAGCTGGGCCTTTTAAATCTCTACCTAGATCTCTGCTTCTGTCCTCTTCCATTTTTGTCTATTTGTTTATATTTTGTATTATTTGATCTGTGTAGATGCTATTTCTACTCTAGTAGAACATACGCTTCTTAAGGATAAGAACTATTTAATACTTATTTTTGTATCCCCAAAACTTACCTATACAAAATAGGTACTTAACAAATACCTATTGGATATTGGATCGAATTGAAGAAAAATATAGCAAGGGTTGAGGGTAAGGGGCAAGTAATGAAATTGGGCTATAGTCTGTAATCACTGGGACAGATTTGCTCACGAGAGTTGAACCTGTGACGCCTCAGTCTCTGTGTTCAATACAACAGGATTAAAGCACTAAATTTCAAGCATATTCTGAAAAATATTAGGATAATTGTTGAATATAGGACACTTACATTGACAGCTTGACTTAATGCACTTCCTTTTATTTCCGCCTTCTCTCTCACAGGTGGACAGTCCCTTCAGTTCTGGGAGTCCTTCCAAGGGATTCTTCTCCCGAGGCCCTCAGCATCGGCCCTCCAGCCCTGTGTCGGCCCCTGTGAGGGCCAGAAATAGCCCAGGCTCTCCAAAAACGGTGTTTCCCTTCCCCTACCAGGAGTCCCCTCCCAGATCTCCACGTCGCATGAGTTTCAGCGGTATCTTTCGCTCTTCCTCCAAAGAGTCCTCCCCGAACTCCAATCCATCTACCTCACCTGGAGGAATCAAGTTTTTTTCCCGCTCAAAAAAAAGTAAGATATTGATCATATGGTTTCAGGTGGGTTTGGGACTGTGGTTCTGTTTGCTAAAGAAAAGCCCTTGGAGATGTTAAGTATCTGGGGTCCACTCTATGCAGATGACACTGACACAGGAACATGTCTTTTTGGTATGTTAAGAACAATGTAAAGTTTTCAGCTAATATTTCTTGTCTTGTTTAATTTCATACAATAGGCTATATGTATTTCATACAATTTCCTGCATAGTACAAGCTCTGTGTATTTAGCTCTCTGTACATATAGATGTATGTACAGAATGATCTTTGAATTCCCCTACCTCCAGATTTGGGGAAAAAAAAACCTCCACCTTTATAAGTTCAGATACATCTGCCTAGGACCGGCCAAATAAGAATCTGCTTAAAATATCTATATCCTTCTCTCTTGCCTTTTAGTTTGGCATTTACCCGGATCACTGAGGGTAAAAAATACAAGATAGGTTGGCAGGCTCTTAATGGAGTGCTCTAGGCAACAGTAGAATAGATGAAGGGATGAGGGAACAAAAGGGCTGCCAATGGAAATGTGTTCAGTATTTCAAGAGCAGTGATAAATATTTAGACAATCTAATTTTCACAAACTAAAAAAATTTTAATGCAACTTTTTTTGTGTTCAAGGCTAAAAAAAAAAAGCTCATAATTCAGGATTAGTCTGAGGCAAAATTGTGAACTAGACACAATTTGTTTTCTTACTTTTCCCCCATTTCTGCTATTCCCATTAATCCTCATTTCAGTCCCTCACTATTCTAATTTGGCAACCAATACTTTATCATTACTTCATTTAAGGATAGATATTATTAAATAATTCATGTGTTAGCCCAGTCAGGAGTATTTGCTTTTGAAAAAAAGGATCTCAAGGGGAAGGAAAATAATAAATAAGGCTCTCTAATGGTAGTTTTATAGGCCTTGGGGCAACTAAGTTGGGGAAATAGTTTGCAATGGGATAGGAAAACCTTCCTAAAGCCCTGTAATAATAGGGCATAGGCAAGTCATTCCTTCTGAGGCCTACCATGAGCTCCCTTTCTGTGAAAATTTCAAGATAGAGATATTATAGATGCAGAGTTTCAGAGTTGGGAGAAATGGCCTTCTAGATGATGTATTGAGCATCAGAACAGCTCATTTCAGGCCTTGATGAAAAAAAAAAACCTCTCAGGGCCATAACCTGCTTGGTAGGACTTAGCCACCCTGCTTTTGTGATATAACAGATGGCCCCAGTTAAAATAATAGTTATTAAATAATTAGCAAGACAAAATTTCTTTAATTGTACTGAAATTTAAAACAATGATATATTTTATAGTGCTTATAAGAAGGATATCTTGAAATTAGACACTGATGTCAGTGTTGGAATTTCAAAAAGACTGGTTTCTTAGAACGATTACAATAACTGATGCTGAGTGAAGTGAACAAAATAGGGAGAACATTGTGTGTGATAATCAATTGTGGTAGACAGCTCTTCTCAGCAATACAATTATCTAAGACAATTCCAAAAAAGTCATGATGGAAAATGCTGTCCAATTCCAGAGAAAAAACTATGCAGTCTGATTGCAGATCAAAGCATATCATCTTCACTTTTTTTGTTTTTTAATTTCTAATGGTTTTCCTCTGTTGTTCCGAGTCTTTTTCACAACATGATTAATGTGGAAATATGTTTAATATGATTGTAGATATATAATCTATTTCAGATTGCTTGCTTTCTTGGGGATGGGAAAAGGAAGGGATAGAGGAAAAAGAATTTTGAACTCAAAATCTTATAAAAAAGAATGTTGAAAACTATATGTGTAATTAGGAAGAATACTATTAAGATGGAGGAAAAAACTGTTTTCATATTGGGGGCTAGATAATGGTAGGATTGAGTTGTGCAGAAAGGGCCAGGAATAGGAATCTGGATTTCCAGATGGAAACAAAAGGTTGAGTTCAAAAGAGGTAACTTAGGATGGAAACGAGCTCACAGTTATCATGTGGGGAGGCAAAGTCCAGAGCCTAGGAGATCAGGAAGGTCATTATGAGAAGATACAGTGAGGCAGGCTCTACTTCTAGGACCAATCCTGTCTGCTTATCATGGGTGGCTAAAAGGAGTCAGAATCTTGAAGGTGATTAAGCAACTGAAATGTGCCATTAGCTTTTGTGCAGGATGCAAAAAGACAAAAACAGCCACCAAAAATCCTTGCCCTAAGGCAGCTTACATTTTTCTGGAAAATATTAATCATTAACAGAGCTGAAAGATTAGAAGGAAGAAGCTTGCTTTCTACTTCAAGGAAAACAATAAATCATAAGGATTCAGAACCTGCCTCCATTAAGCCCATTTATTTCCCTCTGAATAAGTAACTGGTTCTCTTGAGATTGAATTAGCCATTTTACTGTCTTATTTTTCCAACTGAAATACTTTCTCTCTTGGCTATGGGGAGCAAAGGAGACACACAGCTGGGTTCAGATGTCCTTTGGGAAATTAAAAGGAGTTGCGTAGTGTGCTAAAAGTACTATTTACTAAACACTCAAAGATTCATGGAACACTGGAACCAGAAGGCACCTTTACATATCATTTTAGCCAGTGGCATCAAATTCAAATGGAAGCCAGGGACACTAAACCATACTTAAGGATCCCTGTGAGTGCATATTGACTTAGAAAATTATATTCCATTTTTCTATTTTGTTAAAATATTTCCCAATTACGTTTTACTATAGTATGAGCCATGGGTCCTATATCTAGCACCTCTGATCTAAGTCAACCCCTTTTAATTTATAAATGTAATAAAATTTAAAAATTATATATATATATATATATATATATATATAAATTATAAAAAATACTGGAGTAAAAAGAGCAATTAATTTGTCTAAGAGTGCATAGATAATGAGTGGCAAGAACCTGGATCTCTTGACTAAATTCAATGAATCCTGTGCTTTTTCTATTATGTCACAGTGCTGTAATAAATCCACAAGAAAGCTTATCTCAAAATGTTGATCTCTTTCTGTAACATATACAATTTTAATCCCCAGAAATTTTTTTCATTTTCTTTCTGCTATAAATATAATCCTTGGAAAGTCTTAGCCCTTACTGAATAACTAGACTTTACATTCATAGCACAGGGTTATAGAAAGAAAAAAATTGACCTTGTTGAAGTCAGTGTTGCAAAGGGAGTTAAGATCTGAGTTTCCCCTCCCCTTTGGCCTTGTATAGTCAGTTTCTGGTGATTAGGAGTTCAAGTATTTGTTCAGGGAAAGAAAAATAGGCTATATTTCCCAAGATCACAGGCGCCTCAAACCAAGTCAAACATATTAATAATAGAAACAAGGATCTCATCTGTCAAACACACTGAACACACTCCATCGATCATTAGCTTAGGGCCTTGGCCTGGGACTCTAGCACAGTCCACCAAACTCGTTATCTTCCTGTTAGAGATTGCCCAAGAGGGAGGGCTAGTATTTCCTCCCAAGGGTGGGCCCGTTCTCCAAAGGCTTCATCTGAATTGTTTGTGTGGATGGAGGAGGACTTGCTGGTCCCAGTGCTCTCACCAGAGGACTTCCTGGCTTAGGGTCACTCATGCTATATGTCCCATATTTATGCCAGTGAAAGTAGGTTATAATGAATCTGCTTCAAGGATCTCCTCACTCAAGTCCATCCTATATTCAGTGGTTTTCCTAAATCGGGGATCTGACCATGTCTGTCCTCAGTGAATTCTACCGGCTCCCCAGGATCCAAATATAAAATATTTCTTTGGCTTTTAAAGGCCTTCCTAAATTGACTCCTTTCTCTTTTTCCATTCTTCTTATATTTTACTTCCTTCCTCATTCTCTGTAATCTAGTGATTCTGATTTCCATGCACAAGACCCTCCATCTCCAGACCCTGGGCATTTTTCACTGGCTGTTCCCTCTGCCAGGAATTTTCCCCCCTCTCCCTCTTGGCTTCCTTCAAGCCTCTAAAATCCTTCTTTCTTCTAAAAACCTTTCCTCATCTCCTAAATGCTAGTACTTTCCCTCTGAGATTATCTGTGATTTATCATGTATACATGTGTGTTTGTGTGCACACACATAAATATACATATATGTGTGTGCATGTATAGTATATATTATACACACAAATATATATCTTGTCTGTACACAAACATGTAAACTTTTTTTGACTTTATTTGTGTAGTTAATGCTTGGAACATTTCCTGTCACTTAATAAATGCTCATTAATAAATGCTTATTGACTGCCTAATTGAATTGGAAGGAGACATGAAATCAGAAAAAGGCACTGAGACAGTCTGAATAGGTTTATATGTGTAAAAATGGAAATGTTTATATGAAATACTAATGTTTAGCCTAAAGAAGAAAAGACTTAGGTGGAACAGAATAGTTAAAGAGTTTGGACTCATTTTATTTAGTTACCAGAGGGCAGAACTAGGAGGAATGGATGAAAGTTGGAAAGAGAGAAATTTAAACTTGATGCTTCCTAATAATGAGCTGTCTCTAAAATTAGGATGGATTGCTTTGAAATTGGGGGAGGTCTTTCAGATGACTTTAGATGACCTCTTGTTGGACAGAGAGTGGACTAGTGATCTCTTTCAGCTCAGAATTCTGTGATTTCATGAAATTCGAAGGAGCATCTCACCTGATTGCCTTTGATGACACATGGGATGTTTATGGATTGATGTAACTTAGAGCTGTTGTTTCAAACCACAGTTAATCATATTCTTCTCATCCACTGCCTCCTTTTCACTACATCCTAAATATAACATGGGATCCTCCTAAAGGACAAGGTTAAATGCAATTGTCTAAATAAATAGACTGTGCCTTTGGGATGATTTTGGTAATGCATTAGGTCACTAAAGAGTAAACTTTGAAATAGGGTTCTTGTTCTTGCCAGTTTCCAAGAAGACCAGCATCACAGTTAATTCTATTTTTCTTTTTTTTTCCCTTACCTTGCTATATTTGTCTATTTCTTGTCATCTAATGAGTAAAGACAGAAAAGAAGAGGTCATTGACAGAGTCTTGGAAAGTGCATATATTTAGGGGGCAGGAGGAAGATTAGCCTGTGAAGTAGGAGGAGAGTGGTGAAGGGAGAAGCAGGATGGATTATCAAATAGTGAGGGTAGGATCTGGATTTTAAGGGGTTAAAGAATAAATAGCAAAGAGAACAATTGGAAGTAAGAAATGTTGATTTCTCTTTAGAAAAAGAAAGGAGGAAAAAACCAATGGTTTGAGGATTAGAAAAAGCAACTTTGAGTAAAGGGGAGACCTCACTAGGGACGCAGTAGATAGAACTCTGGGCTTGGAGTCAGCCAAGACCTGAATTCAAATACACCTTCAAACACTTGCTAGCTATGGGATCTTGACTAATTCCCTTAACTTTCCTGCCTCAGTTTCTTCACTTATAAAATCGGGATCATAAAAGCACCTACCCCAGAGGATTGTTATGAACTTCAAATGAGATCTTATTTGGAAAGCATTTAGCACATAGGCACTTAATAATGTGCAATTCCTTATTCAAATATTTATTTCCTTTTTCAGACACTCTTCTTTTACTCAGAGGGAGGCAGCAGCAGAGAGAGGTTGGAAATACAAAAAGGAATGATTGTTGACATAAAGTGCTGTGGAGGTAGAGGGAATGGAATCAAAAACAAACGTGAAGGATTTAGCTTTGGTGAGACATTCTTTTTGTTCAGATGGACTAAAGGAAGAAAGAAAAGGTGAAAGTACAGAGAGGTTTTTCAAGGAGAAAGGAGTAGAGATAAGGGTGTGTCCTTCAGGTTCTTTCTAACATAGAAGGTGAACTCACCTCTTAGGAATGAGATGTTAAAGTTGGAGCAGACTTAGTCAAATCAGAGAAGTTGGCTAGAGTGCAATATATCTAGAGGATCTGGGTGGGGGCTTTTAAAATATGGTATACTTTATAATTCCAGAAATTCCTTTCTCCATGGCATAGCATAATTGTTTTGTAATTGGGAGGCAGGTATTACAATGAAGTCTCAAATCCTTTCTTGGGCAGGGCCATTTTAAACTGTGCTTGAAATTGCACAGATACTTTAACCTGATATAGTACTGGGGGCTTGAGGAGAGCCCCTACCCATCTTTTAAAAAAAGCCTTATTCAAATGCTACTTCTTTCATGAAGCTCTCTTCTCAGGCTCCATATTGTACTTCTTTTGAGGTCTCTTTGTTAAGCACTTATATATAATTTTGTATTGTAATTATTTACATATGTATCCTTTTGCCTTTTCTCATGATTCACATATACATACATACACACATACATACCTGTATGTATATATATATATATATATATATATATATATAGAGAGAGAGAGAGAGAGAGAGAGATATGTCTATGTGTATACATGCATATATATGTAGGTATGTATATTTTGACAATATATTTCAGTTTGTTTAGTTTCCTTTGTAATTCTATATATTTTATTTTATTCATTTAACAAGGTTATTCTGAGAAGGGATCCCCCTATATACATGTTAAGAAATCCACATCTTAGAGAGTTGCTTAAACCCTGGAAAGTTAATGACTTGCCCAGATATCTCATTTGGCCCAACAATTTTGGGAGGTAGGTGCTGTTACAGGTCTCATGCTTTATCTGCTTCAACTCCTTCATTTTATATGTAAATGAGAAAAAAATGAAGTGAAATAGATCCACAATCACACGTGTTTAAATGACAGAAGCAGGACTTTTGCCTTCAGATCCATTTCTCACAGGTTCTGCTTCCCAAGGATGTTTTTGGGCAATGTGCTTTTGAAAATCCTAAAACCCCATGCAAATATATTGCACGGATTTTGTTGAGGCTAGTGGGGGTGTTATTATTTTAATAGATACCTAACAAATGTTTGAGGTTGCTGTTAAAGCTGCTGAATATGCATTTACGTATATCCTGTAGTTGCAATTTCACCTTTTAAAGGTGGATGTGGTTTTGGGAAACAGCCAAATCACTGACACCACATCTGATGAGTCAGATGGTTGATCAAACTGGGCTGCATCATTTCTGGTTAAAAAACAAATTCTTTGTGACTGGTCTAAAGTAGTTCTAAACCCAGAGTCCATGAACTTGTTTTAAAAAATATTTTTATAAGTTCATTTCCATATAACTGATTTCTTTTTCTATCCTATATATGTTATGCATCTATAAACATTATTCTGAAAAGAAGGTCCATAGGCTTCACTAGACAGACACAAAACAGAGTAAGAAGCTCTGTTCTAAAATTAATGAGTCTAATTTTTTTTGGTGGGGTTCTTTAAATTGGTCCAACACAGAGGATCTCTGATAACTAGCTGTTCAAAAAAAACCCAAGGGTGATCAGGGTTGTATAATCATTTCTGGATATTCCTTTAAAGGACCATAGCTAGAATCTTAGATGAAATCATAGAATATAGAGTGACAAGGAATCTTAAAGATTGGATTAACTTTTTGGTCCTCAAATTCCAATGCCTTTACTTCAAAGCAAGGAACATTTTGAGTATGGACCCCCAAGAACTTCATATGAGGCCCAATTCAGAGAACTATTCCTCATGTGTGGTTGTCCCCTGAGACTTTGAGAATGTACTTAACTAGAAAAAGGAAGTAGCAATTAAAGGCTATTGAGACTTCTGTAATGGAGGGCAAGACAAACCAAAGCTTTCTTCTAGAACTCATCAATAATAATGTCTTTTTGGGGATGGACCATCTAAGTCAGATTATGGCATCTGTGGCCACCAAGATGAAAATTCATCCTTAGGGATTGATTAATTGCTATGGATAAATTTCTGAGAAACAAGAAGCTCAGCTTCCAGAGACATTGAATGATAATATTTATTGAAATCTACTATGGCATTTCTCACAGCACTTCTGTTGTTTCTTGGTCTGCTTACTCTTGAGCTCACTTTATTTATTCTGGTACTTACTCTTAAGACAGAAAAATGTGTCTTGCATTATTCTTTTGTCATAGTGTTATGTCCCTAGTCTACTCTCTTAAATTTCTTACTTTCTTAAATTTCTTACCTGTCTAGGAATTGTCCTGTAAGGTCCAGACTACCTTCCTTGCTCCCACCTCATAGACACATGCTACTTCAACCACAGCACAGCAAAGGCAACCAAAACATTCTTTCCCTCTCAGCTTTGACTGACTGGGGTTTAGCTTAGAACCCTTCTGAGCCAAACCTCCATTCTAACAAGTGAGCCATCTGAGAACCTCTTGGGTCTCAAAAGGTCTTCTCCAACACCCACAATTCCTGTCTCCCTCTCAGCCACGTGGGAGCCCTCCCCATTCTGTTTTCCCGTAGGACTTAGTGTAATATTCACCGGTTATTTAGTGCAGGCTATCTTGTATTGCTGATTATTTTGATTGTTTCACGTCCAATCTTCCCCGGGAAGCTGAAAACTTCTTGAGGTCATGGGCCATATTTTAGGTTTTGGATCTCATATAATTCCTAGCATAGTGTTTTGTGCACAGTTGCTATTATAGAGAACTGAAAAGTTTTTCCAATAGTGGAACACTCAGGCACAAAGAAATTGGCTTTATCTTTATCTGTCTCACCTTAGCCAGGAATGGATGGGCAGAAGGACTAATGGGAATGCTCCTTTTAAGGTATACTAACCAACCCATCTTTTTGTGCATTTTTGTACTCCATCTGTGCTTTCTCATTTGCCACCATAGGGCTATAAGGGAAATCACTGAATCTTTTGTTTGCTTCTGGAGAGGAGCCGTATCAGATTTAATCTGTGCTCTAGCAGAATCTAAAAACATGCATGCAAAAGAAAATGAGTGAGCTGAACTCTGTTTCGAAGGTCCCTTTTGGTACTCAGTGCTGTGAGTCTAGGTCTCGGCGAATCTCAACTTTGATCTGTCTACACGGATAGAGCTGCCCGAGGTCCGTCAAGCTGCTCTCAAGACAGAAATGATTGCGTGAGACAGGGCAGGGGTATCTGCCCAGATGGGTATTAATGAGCATCTGTGCTGCACAGCTGCCCTGACTCACTTTATCTTCATACAATCTATCTAAGGCTGGTTTGGACGGGAAGCAAGTGGGACTGCACCCACGGAGCAAGAGCACCTGGGAGCCCTCCTCCGGCCAGCCCGGGATGTCGGGAGAAGGCCCGGTTCAGAGGACACGTTTCTCTACCTTTCCGTGCCAACTAGTGTGCTCCTGGCACTTTGTGCCCAGTGTGTCTTTTGGCAGCTGCCCCCGATGTGATTGTTGGCTCCAGCCTTCTCTCCAAGACCATTCACACCAGTGGCAAGCCTTCCTGTTGGGTCTCCTGGGTATGGTGTCCATCCCTGAGAGCTTCCCCTTCCAGTTGGCTAGCCTACCAAAGCAGCTGCTGGGGCACTCCACCCTGGGGCCCCAAACCCGCTGTGGGTTTGGCAGGATGCCTTGGAGACTTCTCTGTGCCAGGGGCTCTGTGGTCAGACTCCAAGCCGAACTTAGCTTGGGTCCCTGTTGGCAGAGGGGAGCATAGAGAATGTAGTTTGTCTGCTTTTCAGAGAAGCTTACATCAAAGCCAGCGTGGATGATTCCTGCCTTAGAGAGAAGCAGAGCTTTGTCATCCTGTCAGTAATTACTAAGCATCCTGTCCACATCAGCCAATGGAGGGACTCTCCTGCAGAGTATGGGATCCATGCCCATTGCAAATTGGGGGACACTTTGGGGATTTCCCCAAGCTCAGGGTCACTGACAGGATTGGGTGAGATAGGTGCTGCCCTCACATCCCTTAATCTGTGAATCAAAGGTGGCAATCAGATGAGAGGATGACTCGTTACAGCTTTGCCATTGACCATCATGCTGTAACCAGCTAGAAAAATGAGCAATAAAATTACTCTCATAGAGGATTTAAGGCTTTCCATTGCTTTACACAGATAATTTCATTTGATGAGAATAGTGCGTTCAGAAACATTGGATTCTTTTTCCTTCCAAAGTCAGTTCCTTCCCAAATCAGGTATAGACAACTATAATCACCGACTCAAATGAGAAGAGGAGTCAGCATAAACTGGAGTAGTCTTGGAAGTCATTAGTGAATAGTAGGAGAGGTAGCCCATTAAATAATCTATTTCCCAGTGTATTTTAAATTTAAGTTGAATTAAATTTACAAAAAAGAGATTTATTCAAGATCTAACTTTAAAAAATCTAGTTTAATTGATCCTTTTTTTAAAATCGCAGTCATTTCTGGAAATTACACATTCCCAATCACTATTACCATTATTTAAAATAAAACAACCAATAGACACACTGATCACATCGTACAGCATATGGCACATTCTACATTTGCAAACCTCCACCTCCTCTGTTGAGGGAAAGGAAATATGTTTCATTAGTTCTCCGAGATTTAAATTGGTTGTTAAAATTAATGAGTTACATTACCTTTAAGTGTTATTTTCATTTATGTTATCTTAGTCTTATGTATATAATTCTGCTTACTTTGCTCTGTATCAGTTTATACAAACGTTCCTTATGTTTCTTTCTTTTGGTAAAATAATAATCTGTTATATTCATATATTACAGTTTGTTCAGCCATTCCCCAATTGACAATTATCTATTATTCCTTCATGTTTTGGGTACCAGAAAAAGTGCTTCCATGGAAATCTTGGCATATATAGAGCCTTTTCCTCTGTCCTTAATCTCTCCTTGGAGTATATATCCAATAGTGGAATGACTTTTCTTGCAGAGTTCCAAATCTAATACACTATTAGTGTGTTACCATACCTGTTTCCCATAGCTTGACTAACATTGTATATTCCTGCTTTTATTGTTTGTGAATTTGCTGGCTCTCAGGTAAAATTTGCTGGCTTAGAGTTTTAATTTGCATTCCTCTTATATGAAACATTTAAAAATATGATTGTTAATAGTTTGTATTTCTTTAGAAATTTTTAAAATACCTTTTGACTACTTATCTATTGGGAAATGGCTCTTGGTATTATATATGTGTCAATTTCCTATATATTTTGGACATCTAACTTTTATCAGATATATTTGATATAAGGATTTCTTCACAATAGATAGGATATACTCTTAGTCCATTATATCAGTTTTGTTTGTAATAAAGCTCTTTAACATATTAGAAACTGTCAATTTTGTCTAATCAACTGTCATTTGTCTTACTAAGAATTTCTTTCTAGCCATAAGTATGGAGAATTCCTTTGTTCTCTACTTTTAAAAATACTGTTCTTTAATACTGAGATCTCATTATCCATTTTTGTTATTGTGGCATATAGTATAAAGTGCTTCTCTAGATCTAGTTTCTTTCAAACTATTTTCTAGTTTTTTTAGACATTCTTGATGATAGGTCATATTTCCCCAATAGTTTGTTTTGAGTTGATTGAAGTTGGATTGTATGTTAATTTGTGTCTAAGTATTGCTTATTCCTATTCTTGTTCCTATTTCTAATCATTATCAAATAGTTTTTATGAGTATTGGTTTGTAATATGGTTTGAAGTCTAGAAATACTATTTCTTACTTCTAATCCCCCCACTATTTCCCCTTAAATTAGCTATCTTTTGTTGCTCTAAATTAATTTTATTTTGCCTAGTTCCAAAAAGTAAGCCTTATAAATCTATAAATTAATTTATATGTCATGATCTTTTAAATTATATTGATATAATCCAACCATGAGCAATGACAGCCCTCTAATTTATCTTCCTTTAAGTTCTTTAAAGAATATTCTGTAATTGAATTCGTAGAAATCTTGTTTTTAATCTTAATAAATTGATTCTCGTATATTTTATGTATTTTGTAATAATTCTGAATGGTGTTCCTCTTTTTGTCATTTTCTCTGGTTATAGTTTTTACCATGATAAATGGTGATGATTTTATGCATTTATTTTGTATCCAGTTACTCTTCTGGAGATATTGTTTTGATGGGTTTGTTTATTCATTCTGATTTTTTTCTAACATATGAAAACATTTTATTTCCTTTTTATTGATGTTTTTGGCTTTAATTCATTTATTTTGTCTATTTTGTCTTTTCTATAGCTATTATTTTAAATACTATTTGAAATAATGGTGAGGAGAGGTAAGGTTCTTGCTTTCTCCCTGTACTTAACAGGATAACTTGTAAGTATGTTCTGTGAATAATAATGTTTTTGTGTTTTTCAAATGGCCTTTCCACATTCATGATTTTTCAGATATTTAGCATAAATGCATCCTGTATTTGATTAAAATAGTTTTCTTCATTTATTGATATAATTGTGAAATTTTTGTTTTTTATATGATTAATTAGGTTGTTTTCATAATATTGAACTAACCTTGCATCCTGGCCAACTTGGTCATAGTAAATTTTTGTTGGTATAAATAAATTGTGTTCCCTTAAGATTTTATTTAAAATTTTTAAATATTCATTTATGAGATTATTCTGTAGTTCTATTTCTCTGGTTTATCTCTCCTTATATTTTCAGTTTATTAATCCTCTTTCTAGTTTGTTAAAATTTCCTCTAGAGTTTACATTGTAGAATTTTTATATAGTTTCATTATGATTCCTGTTTATAAAGTATTGTTAATATTATTTGTTCTTTAATCTAATTCTTCATAGCCTCTGTGTTCCCTTTATCAATTATTCTTTTTATCATGCTATGCTCTGTAGAGGATATGTTTAATATTCCTGCCTTTTTATAATTACATTCTTTGTCCCTTAACACTTAATCTATTTTTGTAAAGATGCTGTGTGATGCTGAGAAATGTACATATTATTTAATATTCCCATTCAAAAGACATCATAATTCTTTTATATATGTAATTTTTCTAATAGTCTCTTTAACTCTCAATTTTCCTTCAAAAATTATTTTTCTGTAACCTTATGAAACTCTTAGGGAGGAACATTCAAGTCTCTGTAATTGTGTTTTGTGTCTTTCTGAAATTCCATAAATTTCTATTTTTATGAATTTAGGTACATTATCATTCATTATGACTTTTTATTGTCTGGCATCATAATTGCTACTTTTTGTAATCTGCTGATTTGTAGTATGTTTTATATTAGCCTTCCATTTTAATTTATTATTTTTTTTATATAGCAAATTGGTGCATTTTGTTTTCTTGTTGGTTCTGCCATTTTCTTTTATTTTATTGGAGAGTTAAATCCATTCACACTATAATAGTTTTAGGTTTTTCTTTTTCTCCACTTTAATTATTTTGTATTTTTTCCTTTTGTCCTTTTAAGTCAGTTTTAAATCCTGCAATTAATTTTTCTTCTGCTATTTTTATCTGGTCTTTTTTCCTACTCATTCTTCCTTTTCAATCTGCTACATCCATTTTCTATTATTTGTCCCATTCCAAGTTCTTATTAAAGTAATAAGCATTTTTGTGGATCCTACTATGTGCCAGATACTTTACTAAGTATTTTACAAATATTATCTCATTTGATTCTAACAATAGCTCTGTGTGGTAGATGCTTTTATTATCTCCATTTTACAATTGAATAAAATAAGATAAATAGTTTGAGTTGATCAGTTACACAGCTAATAAGTGTCTGAAGCCAAATTTGAACTCAAGTTTTCCTGACTTTGGACCCAGCTTTTTATTCTGCTACTAGCTCCCTCAGTAACTATTAGGCTCTCTTTCTATTAACTTGTTTTTTGTTGCTTTCCATTCTTGATCTTTCCCTTTCTCTGTGTCTATAAGAATAAAAATTTAAAATCTATGCCACTCTCCCTCTAAAGGAGCCTTTCCTATTCAATTCTCAATTCTTCTGTCTTCCCTCCCTTACTTATTATTTATCTTGTTTATATCTTGTTTTACATATTTGTTTGCTTCCTTTCTCCCCCATTAGAAGAAGGGTATGGCCTGTCTTTTTTTATCTTTTTGTATTCCCAGTACCTAGCACAATTTCTAGAGCATAGTAGATACTTAATAAATGTTTATTAATTGACTGACCATATCACTTTTTTAACTTTAGTAATATTTATTTGTGATACCCTTTTTCTTTTTCTTTTTTTTTCTAGCTAAGAATAACTTTTTTTTTGAAATATTTCTTTTTTTTTTATTTAATAGCCTTTTATTTACAGGTTATATGCATGGATAACTTTACAGTGTTAACAATTGCCAAACCTCTTGTTCCAATTTTTCACCTCTTACCCCCCACCCCCTCCCCTAGATGGCAGGATGACCAGTAGATGTTAAATACATTAAAATATAAATTAGATACATAATAAGTATACATGACCAAAACATTATTTTGCTGTATAAAAAGAATCAGACTCTGAAATATTGTACAATTAGCTTGTGAAGGAAATCAAAAATGCAGGTGGGCATAAATATAGGGATTGGGAATTCAATGTAATGGTTTTTAGTTATCTCCCCAAGTTCTTTCTCTGGGCATAGTTGGTTGTGATACCCTTTTTCAAGAAGAAATTATTTACTTTGTCTAATTCCATTTCTTCCCATTTAAGGAAGAAATTTCTGAATTTATCTCCTAGTTCATGTTACATATATTTACCTATGAATTCTTTATTCTCTCTTTGTCCATTATGTAACATAGGGTTTCTGGGAGACAGATATATTATTCTCCTTTCTATCCTGTTGATCTTCATGTGTATTTATGCATTTCTTCCAATTCTCCCTTATCTTTCTTTTTCTGTGTTTATTTTATTTATAAAACCTTTAACAGGCACCTGTATAATGTGCTAGACACCACTGCAGGAACTAGAGATATAAAGACAAAAATAAAAGTCCCCAATTTCAAGGAGATTACTTTCTCTTGGAAAAATAATTTGTTCATATATACAAGATAATTTCACAGAGTGGGGAGGAAGGTGATGTAGCAAGGAGAGGAGCATCTTTGGGGAAGGAATCAGGACAGGTTTCATGTCAATGGTAGGTGCTTTAAACTGAGTCTTGAGGAAAATTAGATATTCTAAGAAGCTGAGGTGAGGAAAGAGTATATGCGAATTTAGTCATAATAAACAGCCTGTACAGAATATGAAAATGGGAGATGTGTGAAGAAAAGGAAAGACAGATTTGGCAGGACCATAGAGATGCATAAAGATGAAGGGAGCTGATAAGATCCCCAAGCAGGAATGTATGGAGAAGTGAGAAAAGAACTGGCTCTAGGAAATTGCTTTGGAATATATCCACGGAAAGAGGAAAAAATATGCTTGATGAATCAGTAAAGGCGATAGAGAAGGAATAATGAGACAGCTAAGAGGAAACCCAAGAAAAATCAGCATGATGGAAATCCATACAAGGGAAATTTACTAAATAGGAGAGTTCCTCTTCTAATCATGATGGTCCCCTTGACATTACTCCAATCTCCTCCCATCATTGTGACATGTATTAGTGGAAACATTAAGTAAGGAATTTAAGTATTTTTAAATCCGTCACCTCAGCCTCTCTCTCCAGCTTCATTATACATTATTCCCTATGTATCTTGCACTTAACTCTAGCCAAACTGCCCTTCTTTATGTTTCTGATATGTCAAATTCTCATTTCCTTTTTCCGTATTTTCACTAGCCATCTTCCACATTTGAAATTACATTCCCTCCTTATCCTCCCCTTAGAGAGTCTATCTCTTCCTCCAAGAGCATCACCTTATAAAAAAGTTTTTCATGATACCAGTTAGGTGATGAACATGAGTTGAAATGTAGCCCTAGACAGTAGCCTATGACACTAGGCAAGACATTTAACCTCCATCTAGTTTCCATAAACACTATTATTATTCCCATATTAGAGATAAGGAAACTGAACTCAGTTTCCTTATCTCTAATATGGGAATAATAATAATGTTTATTGCCCTGAGTTGTTACAAAGATAAAAATGAGATGACATCCTCTCCTTCTCCCCCTTTTTCGTTCCTTCTCTTCCTCGTTTTCTTGCTTTTTCCTTTTTCTCCTCCTTGTCTTCCCCGTCCTGTTTCTTCCCTCCCTTCTCTTCCCTAGCACCTTGCACAGTGACTACTTAAATAACTATTTAACAAATAATAGATTCTTGTTGATTGTTGACTGAGTGGGGGCTGATGAAGTAAATGACCTTGAGGGTCTCCTGTTCTGTCAAAGTGGGACAAAGACTAAAAATAAGTGAGAACCCTTTGTTAAATGAACCTTTGCTTTAAAGTCATATGATTTGCCACCACTTTCTTTGAATCCTCCTCCCTTCTTCCTCCCCTCTATCTCCTCACTTATTAGCAAAGAGATCTGTTAAATCTTTATCTGACTCACAGGAGATATAACACTGCCCCTGGAAATAAAACTTAAATTAAGTTCTGCCCAATTCAACTAGACAGGCATTTAATAAGATACCTACCCAGATGTCTCTAATTAACAATAGCTATGTCTGAAGAGAAAAAAAAAGTACAACTATAGAGTTCCCAGTGAGATACGCCAATATTTACAAGTAAGGATGGGTCCTACAGGCTTGGAAACAAAGTACTTTTCTCTTATTTTCATCCATTCCATTCTCTTCAGTAAAATATCCAGCACCTAGACTTGAGTAGGTTATAATCACAATTACAACTAAATTATGTCAAAATCGGAGAGTTAATGCTTGTCTTTGGAGTTACCAGTCTATAGTTACACATTTTAAAAAACCCAGAACAACAGCTTGGTATCTTCCTGCTCAATAACTCCCAGACTTGGATACAAACAACAAATGATGTCTTGCCCAGTTCTGTTTATGATGCTCCATTTCCTCCTCGATTTTCCCTTTCCTGTGGTCCTTTAGGCCCTAACTGTCAGATCTACCAGCATGTGTATTTTTCTCTGCCTTGATGTGTAGATGAGGGGCAGGGCAAAACTCACAGTTTATTTTTCATCTGGACAGCCATCAAAAGCAGGGTTGAAATAGCTGATGAATGACATAACTGTTTTATGAAGCCCTTCAAGGCTGTTGTGGTTGTTCTAGTAGCCTAGACTTAGAATCAGTGGGTCTTTCAGTGGCTCCTATTTGGGGACCTTAATTTCTCTCCCTTAGGGCATTAGTCTTAAGTGTTCACACTTTCTTTCTCTTCTTCTTCCCTTCCCTTTTCCTGTTTCTGTGACATTGTCTTCCTATCCAAGAAGTAGCCAAAAGTATAGTACCATATAAGAAAAAAAGTCAAATGTACATATACGGTATTTATCTAGGTATTTATAAGTTATGCAGATAATGTAATAGCAGAGACCTTATGCAGGTGTGAAATAATCTTCAAGGCTCATCTCATAGTTGGCCTCCTCCATGAAACTCTCCCAAACTCTGGTTAACCTCTTTTGATCTCTCCAAACCTGGAACTACATAGAGAGCCAAAAGCATCATGCAGTGTGGCTCTTAAATGTTTTCTTTTAGTTTAGAAAATATGGAATAGTAAGTAGGAGGAAAACTTGACTTAAAAATGGTCCCTCCCAAGCTATGGTAACCTTTTTTTGATCTCTTCAAACCTGGAACTACATAGAGAATCAATATATCTTGCAGTGTGGCTCTTAAATGTTTTCTTTTAGTTCAGAATTTAGTTGAACTTCAGTTCAGAATTTTTAGTTGATTGCAATATTGATATGAGCGGCAGGTGTGATATGGTTCCCATTAAGTAGTAAACAAGAGGTAATTGTCCCTAGAGAGGTTGTAGTTGTTCTGTTTTGGGCAGGATAAATCTTGAAAGATGTATGGGGTCTGTGTATTTTAAGTCAATGTTGACAAACTGAAACATATCCAGAAAATGATCAGGATGAGACAGGATGATTGAATCTAGAGATCCATATGAGATTTGGTTGGGGTCACTTCTAGGAATATTGGTTGGTTGGTGTCCTTTGTTCTTGAGGAGGACTTAAAATAATGTCTTTATGCTAATGGTCTGCATATATCATATTTTAAGTTAATTTTGACACACTAAACATGTACAGAAAATGATCAGGATGAGACAGGATGAGTGGATCTAGAGATCCAAATGAAATTTGGTTGGAATCACTTCTAGGAATACTGGTTGGTGTTTTTTGTTCTTCAGGAGGACTAAAATAATGTTCTTATGTTGGTATCAAGATATAGTGTGTTCAACTGTGGCTAATTAGACCAGTACAAACTTGGAAGGTTCTGTCACAGGTTAAGCACAAATAATCCATATGAACATAATAAATTTGAACATGTCATGTTTCTGGGCTAAGGCAATTCGGCTTTGCTCCTAGAGCACAGCACCCACCTTTAATGTGGAAATGCCATGCTAATCTCTCATCTTTTACAGTCAGTTCTTTACAATTGAGTTCTTCAGAGAGACCAAGATTGTCTTTCTGTCACTTCTTCTGACCCCAATGTGAGGGCTTGCCTTGTGTGAGCTCTTCATTTTAGTATTTCCTTGGAGATAAGAAGACTGAGGGAAGACATAGGGTTAGGAACTGGACTTATTATTTCATTGGTGAGTAAACTTTCTCTACTAATATCTGGTCAGCACGTTCTCTGCAATTCTGTTTTGGAGAGTCACCTAGAACATAGAGAAATTAAATGATATACCCAGTGTCACACAGCTAATATGTGTCAGAGACTTGAACCTAAATCAACTGTCATCTGTCAAATATTTGAAGGACTAGCCTATGGAAGAGACACTAGAATTATTCTATGTAACTCTAAATAAAAAAAATAGGACTGATAGATGATACATTTTGTTGGAACTGTATAATGTTGAAATCGTTATTTCATAAAACCATGAGGTATTTATTTAAACATATTGGGAAAATTACCCATTAGCTCTGTTAAAAGGACTTCAGAATTTAGATTCAATGAACTCGAAGGTACTGTTAGGCGCATACATTTGTTTTGTTTTCCTAATTAAGGGGAAACAAAGGTTTTTTAAAAGTTCTTGGAGTACAAGAACTATTTTTAGGCTTTTTATTCCATTCCTTACCTCTACTCTCCAGTCTAGTTATGTGCCTATTTTAAACAAGTCATGATGCTAGCTACTAAGGACACAAAAATGAAAAAAAGATCTTTCCACTCAAGGAGCATTTATCTTACTGGGAAAAATATGTAGAAAAGAGCCCTCCTGGGAAAGGCTCTGAATGCCACAGTGAGAAGTTGGCATTTTATCATTTTAGCAATAATGAGTCACACTGCAAATTATTTATCAGGGAAATTAGATCAGTGCTGTAAAAAGATGATTTTGGCAGCTGTGTAGAAGATGGATTGGCCAGAAGAAAGGCGGGGTGCTAAGAGTTCAATTAGAAAGCTATTACAGTGGTGTGGGTGAGAGGTGATGAAGGTCTGAAGTAGGTTGATGGTTGTGTGAATGGAAGAAAGGGAACAGATGGAAAGTTGTTATGGAAGTAGAATTTAAAAGATTTGACATCAGATTGCCTGTGGGAAGTGAAGGAAAATTAAATATTGAGGAAGACTGAAGATGCAGATCTATCTCACTATTAAAAGGTTGATCCCTTTAATAGAAATAAAGAATTTTGAAGTAAGGGCATATTTAGGGAGAAATAGCAACAACAACAACAATAATAATAAGCAACATGTTAAAGTAGATACAGAGGTGGTCTCAGAGTTAGGAAGACCTGAGTTCAACTTCTGCCTTTCATGGGTGAATAAATATTATCAGGGTTAAAAGTAAGTCACTTCACCTCTCAGTGCCCCAGGAAAGTCTTCAACACTATAAATATAGCTAGTATTTACATAATCTAATGCAAAGCACTTTGTTATCTAATATGGTCCTTATCATAAGCAAGTGAGGTGGCTGCTATTATTAACCCCATTTTATGGATGAAAAAACTGAGGCACAAAAGATGTGCAGCTTACCTAGGGTTACATAACTAAGTTTCTGAGACAGAATTCAAATTACGAGGGGGGCTTTCTGATTCTAAGTCTCCCACTCTATCCACTGTAACATGTAGTTACCAAGTCACAGGAGTGTTACCCATATGTATCAATGAAGGATGTTCCCCAATACTGATAATATCAAAAGTCTGGACTGTTAATAATAGCAACAGGTTATGTTTATATAGTGCTTTAGGGTTTTTAAAATACTCAGATATTACCTTACTATAACAAATCACAATCCTAAGTTTACAAATATATTTTCAATTTGTATTCAGTATTTCATTTCAATTTCATTTTAATTGTATTCAATATCTTAGTATTAAAATTTTTACAATTTTATGTTTTTTCTCCTCAATTTTTACAAATGAAGAAACAGTTTGTAAAACAATTTTCCTAGGGTCACATAGCTAGTAAATGTTGGAAGCAAAATAAAAAATTCAGGTCTTTCTAAGATTCCAAATCCAACGCTCTATCCATTGTACCACTGTTCCGGAAATTTGAGGCAGGTTGAATTTGAACTACCTACAGGGCATTTCATTGGCAATGTCAGCCAAGAATTGGAGCTCAGCAGTGAGATTTAGGGCTCAATGGAGATTTAGAAGTCATCTTTGTGGAGGTGATCATTGAACCCAGGTAGTTTCAATATATAAACCCCTCCCATGAGCTTTCTCAGACCCAAAGTAATAAGTGATGGAATAGAGAAGGTGAGAAGGTGAAACATCATCAAAAGCATCATCATCAATCATCATGACAGAATATAGATTAAATCCTAGCTTGTGGTCCATCACTCCAGCATATCACTTTTATTTTCCAAAACTTTAGATGGATCTAATCTACTAGTGATACTGAAATTTGTGAACACCCAGTTCCACCAGAATGATGGGGAAGGACTGCGTTCTCCCCTTCCAAGCCAACTATCCAACTCTCATTTTTGTGACTTCTTTTCCCCTTTAAAATTTCCTTTGATCATTTACAGATGAGTTCACCTAAATACACATATTAGGGAGAGGGAGAGTCAGAAGGGATTTTTTGCCCCTTTCCCAATACAACTTAGGGATCTCTATGCCCACTTTGTCCCTCTTTGTAATAATAGACAGACCTCCCCTAAACCAACTTTTGGGGATTTTCTCTGACCTTGTGGCCAGATGGTCACTAGAGGGCAGCACAGTGCCACAATCTAGGATCAGGTTGGCAGTTCAGGCCAGGGAGACCGGTCCCTTCCTTTGTTACACTCAGGAAAGTACCTGGGCAAACTCGTGTGGGGGAGAAGGAAGATGTGGTTTATAGAATGAACAAAGTACCATAGCAACATACCTTACCGCCAGCCAACCCAGAACCCCAGGGACCCACCCTGGAGAGAACAAAGGCCATCAAACAGCACCTTTAATTCTTGGGGTGGAGATGTTATGGTTCAACTCTCTGGGAAAGTGCAGATCTTCCCTAGCAAGTGATAGTTTCTCTCCAGACTCCTGAACATGACCATTAAAGACCTTCTACGTTTAGTCCCGGACTTACCTCCCACTGCTGCTCTCTGAAAATCAAAGGGTTCCTCGTTTTCTTTCCATGCTATTCTTTGGCAATTTAGTGAAGCATTTGGATACCTTAGAATAATATTCTTAAATAATTTTGCTGATTAGCAAGGGGAACAAGATATGCACATATGATACAACAGTCGAGTCAATTAGACAAGCATTTATTAAGTGCCTACCATGTGACAGACCCTGTGCTAAGCAAACAATACTAGACAATCTTTAGTTTCTAAAACATATAACACAATCTACATATCTAGTAGGTGTCAGCAGTGCCAGTAGCCTTGGAAGATTCTGTGGAGTCTTAAGTTGGCCCTTGAAATCTTTGACCAGAGGGCAAAGTGTCATCCCATAGAGATAACAAGAATTAGGTACCATTGGTCCCTACTAGAAGAACCTGAAGCTAGTAATTGGCAGCTTTGGCAGTTCTCCAATGGCTCTCCATCAGTTTGTGGCTAAATGGCTCAGGAAGACTGAAGGTCTCTTTCGTGTATATATTAGGCCTTGGTTCTCTTGTTCTTCCTTGAGCGTTATTGGATAAAATTTCACCTTATGGTATGTATATATGTATTATTCTTTGTGGCCCTAGAGATGGCACAGCATCCTTCCTTCCCCCAACTTCCAAGAAGAAGCTCACATTTATTAGAGAGAGAGTCAGTTGTCCCTTTTCCTCTTTTCTTTTCATAATGTTCTTTTTTTTGACAGAGATGAGAATTCCATTTTCCTTTTTTTGTATTTCTTTCCTTTGTTTCTTTTTGATATAGTTTTTCTCATCACTTTAATATATACTTTGTTCTCAACAACTCAGAAAATGGAAACATGTCCCTCTAGCCATTTAACTTTCTTCTCTATAATGTCAACTAGATTTCCCCTTTTAGATGCATACACACACACACACACATATATATGTGTATATATATATATATATACATATATATATATATATCCTATGGTTTTGGTGAAAACATCAATAGAGAGTATTCTCGACAGGTCACAACAAAACTCATTTTCCCTTCGCACCTGATGGAAGCAAATTCTACAGTCCTCTGTCTTCTCTTGGCTAGTTCTGGTGGCCGGCTACTTTGGCAAACTTTCTGCTTGCTCAAGATAAATATATAATGAGATCTGCCTACCTCCTTTCACTTTGTCACATTCTTCAGATACTTCCCTGGCATTAGGGAGGCACTTGGAATGAGGAGGGCAAACAAGGCCTAATTGATTGGGCAAAGGTAGGTAAGACAGAATCTAACTACCTAGTCTAATGAGACTTATACATCTCCTCCTACCTTGTAACTGCTGCTCTGGATTCTAAAATCATAAAGCTGTATGTAAGGGATCTTAGATATTCAAGACCTTTGTTGTACAAATGAGATAGTTGAGTCTTAACTTGCAGAAGGTCTGGAGGGAGCCTGAATTTGAAGCCAGATCCAGGAAAGGGGGAAGATTCCAGATGACAAAATATGATGGAGGTAAAGAGGTAGGGATCAGTATGACTTGTAGGTAAGAGATGTTCAGTTCTGATAAACTTCTTCCCTCAGAGGGAAATTCACCTGAGTCAGATTTCCTCTCTTGAATCTGATACTCGTGGTCCCTCCTCAGTTCCACCAAAATTCCACCAAAATATTGACTATTTATTCTCTATATTTGATCCAATCCTGGTTGATTTCCAGTTTGTCTTCCTGAAAGCAAAGGTCTCAAGTAGAAACTGCATTCCCACTACTAACCAAAGGGTTTCCACAGGCTCTCTTCTCTAGGTTTTATGGGGCAGAGTTCATTCAGCTTCTGTATGGAGCCTCCCAAATTTCGGTGGCTGTTGTCTGAAGCCTACCAGGGCTTGGAAAAAACGTGACTCATCTTGTCTGCCCACAAAAAAAGGGAGAACTATGTGTGGCATCTTAAGTTTCCGGAAAAGTTCAGCCAACTCTTGCTGTGTTGTAGGGACTGCATTCAGAAAGAGTAATCATCTGGGTGGGTGCCCACTGGAGGGTATTATGCAGAAGAGTTTTTTCCGTCTCTGGAAGCTATAAAAGGAAACAGCTCTCAATTTAAAACTTAAGTTGCCATGAATGTATGGCATTTTTAGCCATTAGGAAGTGTCTCCCCCTTATTTGTTTTAAATTTGTATGAATGAAAAATCATATAGTGATTACTTTCTGCCAGGCCACTTGCTAAATACCATAGACACAAATATAGAACTGAAATATCCCTGCACTCAGAAAGCTTACATTCTCATTGGGGAGACAGACAACACATGGGGACCACTTAGGGCTGGTTTGGTTTTGAAACGCACAGTGACAGTGAGCCATAGGGACGATGATTGACAATATTCATTTGATTATGGTTTTTGAGAAAGTCCAGAGAGGAGAATGTTGCTGCTGCTTACTCATTTCAGTTGTGCCCCACTCTTCATGATTCAATTTGAATTTTGGGGGGCAAAGATACTAGAGTGGTTTTCCATTTCCTTCTCCAGCTTGTTTTACAGAGGAGGAAACTGTGACATACCAGATCAGACAGCTAGTAAGTGTTCGAGGCTGCATTTGAACTCAGGTCCTTCTGCCTACAGCCTGGCACTCAGTCTATTGTGCCTCCTAGCTGCCCAAGGACAAGAATGCATATGATAGAAGGATGGATGGCAAGAAGTTGTCCAGGATGGCTTCGGAAGCATGGCTGGGGCACTCACCAGTCAGGACATCAAGAGCACTGGCCAAGAGTTCCCAGAGCTGAGAGAATCAAAATCTCTTAGGATGGGATGGGATGGCATGGGATGAGAAGGAAGTCTGGGAAGAGTACCCAGAGCTGAGAGAATCAAGTTTTCTTGGGATGGGATGGGATGAGATAGAAAGTCTGGGAAGAGTACCCAGAGCTGAGAGAATCAAGTTCTCTTGGGATAGGATAGGATGGGATGGGATGGGATAGAATGGGATGAGATAGGAAGTCTGGGAAGAGTACCCAGAACTGAGAGAATCAAGTTCTCTTGGGATGGGATGGAATGGCATGGGATGAGATAGGAAGTCTGGGAAGAGTACCCAGAACTGAGAGAATCAAGTTCTCTTGGGATAGGATAGGATGGGATGGGATGGGATAGAATGGGATGAGATAGGAACTCTAGGAAGAATACCCAGAGCTGATAGAACTTGATTCTATCAAGTTGGGATGGGATGGGATGGGATGGGATGGGATGGGATGGGATGGGATGGGATGGGATGGGATAGAAAGTCTGGGAAGAGTTCCCAGAGCTGAGAGAATCAAGTCCTCTTGGGATGGGATAGGATGGGATGGGATGGCAAGTCAGTGATTCAGAGAATGCATCAACCAGCATGGTGGATGGCAAAATGTTTGGCAGAGAATGTGAATCATGACTAAGGATTTTTATAAAAAATAGTTCTCCAGTCTTCCACATTTCTTCAAAAACTTCCAATAACCAAATAATATTTAATTAGTAACAAAATCCATTTTGTGAAATTTCATGTATTGGTTCACCAAGACTTTGCCAAAGGTTTTGTCTTCCTGGTATTAGAGACAGGCATAAATGCAGTTAAGATGTGAGAGTCATTAATAATGTTGCCTTTAATTGTGAAATGAATGGAAAGTTAATTCTTAGTTTGAGGACTGTGACTTTTGGACCGCTTTGTATGTATTTGCTCCTAAAGCAATAGAGGCAGAATTGGGAGAAGTAGAGGACAGTTTGGGTCATAACTGTTATTTTTCCTCTTCCCTTCCCTTTCTTCTTAGACTTTAGAAAGAAAGGAATAGAAACCTTAAACTTGAAAATAAGCATTATTTTCTTTTTCCTAGACCCACAATCAGTTAGAACAGTGGTTTATAAACTTTTCTATCTCAAGATGTTTTTAACACTTAAAAATTATTGAAAATTCCTCCCCTTTCCAAAGAGCTTTTCTTTATGTAGATTATATGATTGGTACTTAAATACATGCGAAATTAAAGCCTCATATCATCATCGTGAAAACAGTTTTGATCTCATGGATTCTCCCAAATGATCTCTGGGACCCTTAGAGTCCCTGGACCACACTTTGGTAATTGCCTGGGCGATTTTCTTAAGGTATCTTTGTTCTACTATAATTTGGAAATTGCTTTTTATAGATATTTGTTTGTAGAGAGCCAGAATGGCTAAAAGAGGAGAGGAATCCAGAGTGGAATATATCTGTTAAAAATAAGTACCTAATATAAACATTGCCTAAGAAAGCTGTCTTTCACGTTCTCAGAACCTTGAAATCATAATGTAAATTCCAAGAACAGGCTGGTAGGGTGAAGAATTTGGAAACAGAGTCTCCTTAGTTTAGGCTAAATTTCAGGTACCTACTCTACCACCATATCATACTATTGTAGCCCTTACTTCTCTTGGTGTGAAACCCAATGTACAGTGGATGGGGCCCTGGTTATCATGGAGTCACAAATTTCTGGCTTTAAATTCTTCAGTTTTTAAATACTTCAGATAATTACTGGCTACATGGCCCTAGGCGAGTCATTTTTTCACTTTCCTCATCTGTAAAATGAAGGGATTGGATTCAGTATTCCCAAATATCCTCTCCAGCTCTGTCCTCTTGTCCAATTTCCCTTGACCCCTTCCCTAACCACCTTCCTTGTAAGGATTCCTATATAAGGATTTAGGGAGTGAGACTTTAGCGCTTCTCTAAAATAACTTATCCCTGTATTTTATCATCCTGAAATCTGGAACATCTTTCCAGATATCCAACTTTAGAACGTTATGCTTTAAGAAAATTCTTATTCAGTCCCTACGAAGTATGGTTTGCGTTCTTCCTGGGAAAACACTGAGCTTCCTGCCTTTCTGCCCCACCATATTGAAGCCCTGATTTGGATGCTCCAGGAGTTCTGAAGAGCAAAAAGCTACAGTAAGCTTCCTAGTCCTTAGGAAAACAAGAGACAGAAATACAAATCTGTGAATTATTAGCAGAGGTATTGGTATCATTAAGCAAAGGTTGGAAATAAATATTCCAGTCTAACCTTTCTGCCTTGAAAAGAAAGGCAGATAGTGTGGCAAGAAACATCTGTAGGGTTTTCTCCCATATTGTTGAGCAATTCATTTTTCAAGGATACTCCTATTGACAAAAATCAAAGGCACTCTTTTAGTTTTTTTCCTAAATAAATATGCAAAACCTTTAGATTTAGAAATGGCAAATGAAGTTAATCAAGGCCATTTTTTTTGGAATGTCATTTTTATAAGAATCACTCATCAAGATAGTATATGTAAGGAAGGTGGTTAGGGAAGGGGTCAAGGGAAATTGGACAAGAGATCAGGGACTGGCTCCATAGCTCTTGACTTATTGCAAAGAGCTTTAAGTATACTGCAGAAATCATTGACCTCTCTCCCTTTTAATTCTAATTGGACCCATTTTCCCTGGACCTTTCTCTTCTCTCAACTCCCTTTCCTAAAACAGGCATAGATAGGATTTCTGCCTTGGTCTTAGCCAATTAACTAGCAAATATTTATTCCTTAGTTTGTTTATAGTGCCCATTATAGAACTAGAAATTGAGTTGATGCCCATCAGTTGGGGAATGGCTGAATATTTTGTGGTATTTGAATATACATATATATGGAATATTATTGTTCTATAAGAAATGATGAGCATGCTGATTTCAGAAAAGCCTGGAAAGACTTAGATGAACTGATGTTGAGTGAGGTGAGCAGAACTAAGAGATCATTGTACATGGCAACAGTAAGATTATGTGATGATCAACTATGATAAACTTGGATTACTGTATTGTTGATAAGAACTAAGACAATTCCAATAGATGTGGGATGGAAAATGTCATCCACATTCAGAAAGAGAACTCTGGAGAGTGAATGCTGATTGAAATATACTATTTTCTCCTATTTTGTTTGCTTTTCTTTCTCATGGCTTTTCCCTTTAGTCCTAGATTTTCCTTCACAGCATAACTAATATGAAAATATGTTTTAAAATGATTGTACATTCAAAACTTATATCAGATTGCTTGCTTTATTGGGAGGGGGAGATAAGAGAGGGAGAAAAAATATGGAATTCAAAATCTTACAAAAATGAATGTTGAAAACTATCTTCACATGTAATTGGAAATTGAGAAAAATATGTAGTACCTACTATGTGCAAGGCAGTGTACTGGAGATACACAGGCAAAGAATAATAGCTCCTCTTAAGGAGTCACTTAAACACAAGTGGAAAAAAGAGGGTTAATCAGGAGACAGACATCATTTGAGTCCCTCAATCTTCTTGATTAAATTATAGGATATAGAACCATATGCAAATGGTTGCATATGAAAGGACCAGAAAATTAACTGAGTTTGGCAGAGACAAAGGTATTGTCTCTCTGTCTTTACTTGCATAGATGAGAAAAGAGATAATGAGTTTAAAAATGGAGTAACTTGAAAAATATCAGCTGCAATCCTATAACAAACACAAGCATTTATCAGGAGTGTCCTATATGCAAGGCTCTGTGCTAAATATCAGGAATACAATAAAAAAAAGTAGTAGTCCCTATCCTCAGGGAGCTAATGGTCTACTCAGGTATTTTGTGTGTGAATCATGAGAAAGGGGAACTTATCAGGTTCAATCCTTTTTAACAGGTATGTTAGGCCTTCTTATTCCCTCTTGTGATAGATAGATAGATAGGTAGATAAACAGATAGACAGACAGACAGATAGATAGATAGGCCTTCTTATTCCCTCTAGGCAAAGAAATAAAGGAAGAAAGGAAGGAAGAAAGTAAAATAGATAGATAGATAAATGGATATATGCATATGTGTGGGTGTATAAAGCGAATATATGTATATTTTCTCTTTATATATATATATATTATTGAGAGAGAAAGAAAAAGAGAAAGTGCATATTCCCCCTTTTTGCTATAACCATTTTATGTATGCTGTATGTAACTAAAAGTGTTTGCAAGTATAAATTAATAGTGGATAAGTGAGTAGCCAGGAGATTACCTGGGAAAGAAGACTCAATAATAAATAAAAATTATTTGGAGCAAGGGAACAAGAAGGAGAAAAGGATCAATATGAGGATGTATCTGTTAAGAAAAGATTGAGGCAAAAGAAGCTAAATTTATGGCTATTTTTGAGCAAAAGTCCTAGAATTTAAAATTCTTTCCAAGGAGGGATTGTTTTATTAGTTGTATTTGCATCCCCAGGGCCCGATTCCTGGCAAGAGGTAGGACCTCAATAAATTGTTGATTGATCGATTGAAAGGTTTTGGTGATCCAGTCTGTGGACTTTCACTCAGAATATCAAGGGACTGACTGTCAGAAGTGTGTTTTGGTCAGAACAGAAGTCAGTGTCCATAGTTCCAGTGATATGAATTAATGTCCCACTTATTATGTGCAAGATGAAAGGCCATATGATGTTGCACATAGAGGATCAGGTCAGCCTTGGAGTCAGTAAACAAGGGGTTCCAGTTGCCTCTGACACTTATACTTTTATTGCATTTGTGATCTTAAGCATGTTATTTAACCTCAAGAAACTCATGAAAATTATAAATTGCAGAGTAGCTGCTGACCTGCTTTGGGAGAAAGAGTTTTTTCACTATAAGGAAATTATAAGTCTGATGATAAGAAAAATGCTATTGCCCAAGAAAGCTTCTTAATGAAGTGTTGGAAGTAGAAAGGACTATTAATTCAAAAAGAAAGCTACATGAGAGGCAGCATGGTATAGTCAACAGCTAGCTTTAAAGTTAGTCAGTAAAATTAGCATCCATTATGTGCCAGACACCATGCTAAGCAGTGGAGATACACAAAAAGAGGCAAAAGGAGCTACAAGTGTATACAAGCAAGTATAAATAGGATAAATAGGAAGTGTTATAAGAAGGGAGACTAGAAGTAAGAGGGTTTGGGAAAGGTTTCCTATACAAATCAGGAAAACCTTCTCATACACACTAGCTATGTGACTCTGCATCTCTAGAAGCCTTGGTCAACTAAAAATTTAAATTACAGAGAAGACTCAGTCTTACCTTGATAAACACACAAATAAAAAATCAAGTCAGTAGTCTTGTTTTCAATTCTACAGAATAACAATAAGTCAACCAAAAAAATAATTATTCTGTATCTATTTAATTACTTAAGGAAAGGAGGCCTTCTTAAAAAAAGTTATTCAATTTTATTTTATTTTTAGTTCCAAATTCTCATCCTTTTCTCTCCCCTTGTGAAGGCAACAAATAGCCTATTACAAATATATAGATATATTTATGAGCATCTATGTGGTGAAGTGGACAATGCCTGGCCTGGAGCCAAGAAAACTCCTTTGTAAGTTCAAATCCATCCAGCCTTAGCCTATATTACCCTGGGAAAATCACTTAAATATGTCTGCCTCAATTCCTCATCTGTAAAAATGAACTGGAGAAGGAAATGGCAAACCATTCTTGCATCTTTGCCAAGAAAACCCCAAATACGGTCATGAAGAGTTGAACATGACTGGAAAATAGATCAACAGCAATATGTATAGTGACGCAAAGTAAATCCCCCCATTAGCCATTTCAAAAGAGAGAGGAAAGGAAGGAGGGAGGGAGGGAGAGAGGAAAGAAAAGAAGCTTTGGTTATCATTCTGAGTCCATCAGTTCTCTTTCTCTGGAGATAGATAACACATTTGGTCATGAGTCCTTTGGAACAGTGGTTGGCCATTGTGTGGACCAGAGGAGGATCCCGTCTTCCTTTTTTAAGAAGCAAAAGCTGCTTGTCCTAATGTCCAAACTGGCCCAAATATTACCTCCTCAGAGCAGATGGCCCCGGTTTTCCAAGGCAGAAGGCCTGCTCCTTACACTACGGTCACATGGTACGAATGGAATGTCCCAGAGACCTAGCTGCCAGCCACCCCAGGGAATGACATTGGAGCTTTCTTTTTAAGCCAGACATTAGTTGGCAGCCAAGAAAATAATACCATGGGGAGATCAGATAAGGAATCCCAGCTTGCATCACAGGACCCTGGTCTGGGCTCATCTGACTGCTGCATTCTGCATTCACTCAAGGTGACGCACAGTGGTGGATGGTTTCGATGGATACAACCCTATAATATTCTAATGACAGGTTATAATCATTGCCTGTAAGACCTTGGGATTTCTCTCTGAAGTCTTAACCAGAATAAGGGGCTCTTCAGGAAAGTGAATTAAATTGCCCTGTTTGGATTCACTTTCAAGGGGTAGTGGTTTGATTTTGTGAAGTATGAGAATGGGTTTTTAACAAATGTACCAGAATTTGTACATACAAATGAGTCTTTTTTTATTTATATCACCAGGATCCAACATAGAGCTTGCTACATAGTAAACACTTCATAAATGTTTGTTAATTGATTAACAAATTAATTCATTTAAAATTAATTAACCTTTAGGATCACTTGATAAGCCACGAGACCATGAGTAATGTCATTGTTTATTTTCAATTTTTCAACCAAAATCAATGTTGCCATGCCTTATGAGTAAGAGACACTTATTAAGTATCATTTAAATTGAAGTGTAGCAAATGGTTTCCAAAAATCACAGCCTCCCTTTGAGGATGGATAAGACCAATGACATCATAGACTCTGTAATTACTAAAAGAAATATTCTGATCCATGGCATCATGATTGGAATATTTGTATGGCCTCCTAAAATGAAGACTTTGAGGGGACAAGACTTATTTACATAGAAAGCTCTCTATATTTGATTAAAGGAGAATCCCTGTAGGGTTGTTGTTTTGGTCACATTGCCTTTCTCTCCCTAATTCCCGAGAAAAGAATACTATAGCAAAAGAAGTGCACATATAGGGACAATGATACTAAGAGTAGCTACTCCCTTAATATGTTATCTCTCTCTTTCCCTCTATATCTTGTGTGAGCAAATTAGGCAGATAGACACATTTTAAAATGAAAGACATTTCTCAATCAATTAGCCAAACATTTAATGTCTATAGATTTAGCAAAATGAAAAGTTGAAGACACTACATTTTTTTGTTTGTTTGTTTTCTTGCTTTATTGGTGCTTTTGTTTTTATATTATATTCATTCTAAATGTGTTCCTCCTTTATTCCCTTGCACCTGTATAGAGTTAGATTTTTTAAAAAATAACAACTGAGTAAAACCAGCCAACACAAGAATCATGCTTGATAAAGTCTATACAATTTTAGAGCTGTAATCCTCCACCTCTCCAAGGACAGCAGGGTCCCTTTTCTCCGGGCCCAATCTTGGTTGTTTTACAACCAAGCATTATACAGCATTCATTTCTTCTTAGTGATCTTTCTATGGTTTTTTCCCTGTGCTTATAATTTATTTTCCTGGTTTTGTTTATTTCCTTCTGTATCAGTTCATTTAAATTCATGGGATCAGAGTTTAGACTGAGAAGGTATCTTGGAGGTTAATGAGCCCAAACTCTTTATTTTACAATTGAGACCAACTGTTAAATGACTTGCTTGAGGTCATAGAGTCTGTATAAGTGGAAGCCACTTTCTTGATAAAAATTAACTGTTGTAAGGAAAGGGGAAAGGCACTTTCTCCTGGACCAAGATATCTAGAATGTGAGTCCCAGTAGCCCAAATTCACTTGATAATGACCCAATCATTCGTTTTCTTTTCTAATAATCTCCATGGGCTAGAAGTCCTGAGCAGTGCCTACAGTTGTCCCTAACCCATTGAGAATTTTCTCTATCATAGTTTCAATATATCATAGGTCAGCATAATAAATGGGCGTTTTGGGTGCAGAAGCACACACAAAGACCAGCAAATGACACAGAGCCTATGACTAAATATTTAACTCAAATTTTACAATGAAGTACTGTGCATTTACACATTATTTTATCCTATAAAAGGAAAAGAAAACAATGCAGATTTGTTCTGTATTTATGAAGGGTGGGACAAAAATTTATGCAGATTTTCTAGCTTGTTGGGGTATTGTACCCTAATTCCAAAAATATGGAAGGGATAACTGCATTTGCTTTCTCTCCATGAAGGTCAAAGTTTTGGCTGAAGTCTGATGTATTATGCATTTACAGTAAAAGCAGGGTGCCACAAATCCAATTTAGCTTCAGATAATGCTCTTTTAGCTTCCATCACTTGTATAATTTAATTCAAACCAGCATTTAGACTAGGAGAAGGTATATGGTCAAAAATCCAGAAAGGCAAGCAGGAGAATAAATTTACAATTAATTTGTTATTTAATCTGTTTGAATGCTAGATTCCATGGCCTGTGAAACTTTAATTCTGAGGAAATTAACTGGGATCAGCCAGTATCTTTTTGGATGCCTTCTACAAGGGCAAAAATGAATCCCAGAATCTAGAAATGATAGGTAGCAGGAATCAACATCAAGCTAGAATAAGGACATGGGGTTATACATAAGGGTCCTAATCAAAGGGGAAAGTACTAAGTTAGAGCCACCAATCTTGATCCTAAGGGAGTTTATGAACTTGTAGATAATTTCTGTTCCTTAGCTTCAGGTCCCTTTATATCTTCACTGTGTGGAATCTACTGTGCACATTTCTCAATTCAAACATTGTTGTTATTCATATTGAGGAATAAAAAGTTCAAGATAGAGACAAAAATGAAACAGAAGATCGAATCCCCTCCTTGAAGGGACTTATATTTTAATTCGAGGAGACATTACCAAAAAGTTTGAAATAATATGGTTGCCACCTTAATTCAGATTAAGTCTTTCTTATCCATCTTTATGAAATTTAGATTTGAAAGAGAAGAAACTAGAAGCCAGAACAACAATAATGGCTAATGTTAATAAAACACTAATTTAAGATCTGCAAAGTGCTTATCCTGTTTTATCTCATTTGATTTTTCCAGCAACTCTGTAAAGGAGGTACTTTTATTATCTCCATTTTACTGAAGGCTAATATTCTTTCCACTGCATCACCTCTCTATTGCAGGCAGCAACAATCTGAGAATAATGAGGGCCTATAATAGAGTGATGGTACTTGGCTGGGAAACGAAGGAACCATTAAATATTAAAGATTTATAGGGATAGAAGCAATAGGATTTCCAACTGACTATACATACACCATGAGGAAGAAAAGAGTTTAGGAATAACTTGGAGAATGGTGGTACCATATCCAGAAATCAGTACATTAGGGGAGGTTTTGGTGGTCTCTATTGAGTTTGAAGTGTTAGCAGGCCATGTAAGTAAAGTGTTCTTTGAGCTAATCTCTTGTCTGAAGTGGGATCTAGACACATGGATTTTACAGTTTGTCATGTTCTTCAGGATGCTAATGAATCCAAAATCTCATCGATGTGTGAATTCCTCCATCAATGCAGATCACAGTCTACCCACAATTTCTCTTGCAGGGCAGTTCTTGTCTGTTGCATTGGACATTTCTTTTGTGAAAGGGTTAAAGTAGATGACTGCAAAAATTCCTCCTACCTCTCAATTTATATGGTTCTGTATGATTCTTCAAGAAATCCTTCATTTTCTGAGGCAAATGGAGCCCTGTATATTCTGCTCAAACATTTCCTGGATGAAATCTTTTGCACCATTGCTTGAGCATAGGTCATCATTGAAAACTATTTATTCTTGTTCTATTTCTCACCATTACCCTTTGATCATTCCCAGCTTTGATTCTTTAGGGATTATGGTATTATAAGATTTGTAAACATAGCGTATCACTGGAAGAACATCTGTGTTGAAAAAATAGCTTGAACTCCAATAGATAAATAAGTGATCAACGAGATTAACAGGTAATTTTCTTTATTAAAATAGTATTTTTTCCAATTCATGGAAAGATAATTTTTAACATTTATTTTTTTATTTAAAAAGGTTTTTTTCCCTCCCTCATTTTTCTCCCCCTCCCTAAGATGTCAAGCAATTTAATACTTATGTATGCTATTAACTTTCAAATGAAAAAAATTACAAACTATCAGACACCCATATAAAAATATTCTAAGTAACCAGTACTAAGAGAAAGGCAAGTTAAAACAACTCTGAGGTTCCATACACTTATCAGTTTGGCAGAGATGGTAATTTGTTGGCAAGAATATGACCAGATAGACACAACAATGTGTTTTCTTTAAATTAAAGTTTATTATTTTCAAAACACATGCATAGATCATTTTTAATATTAACCTTTGCAAAACATTGTGTTCCAAATTTTTTTCCTTCCCTTTCTCCTATCCCTTCCCCTAGATGGAAAGTAATCCAACATATGTTAAACATGTGCAGTCTTCTATATATATTTCCACAATTATCATGGTGCACAAGAATAATCAAATAAAAAAGGAAAAAATGAGAAAGAAAACAAAATGCAATAAAATAACAATAAAAAGGTGAAAATGCTATGTTATGAGCCATATTCAATTATGGAATATTACTGTTCTGTAAGAAATGACCAACAGGATGATTTCAGAAAGGCCTGGAGAGACTTACATGAACTGATGCTGAGTGAAATGAGCAGGACCAGGAGATCATTATATACTTCAACAACAATACTATATGATGACCAGTTCTGATGGACCAGGCCATCCTCAGCAACGAGATCAACCAAATCATTTCCAATGGAGCAGTAATGAACTGAACCAGCTATGCCCAGAAAAAGAACTCTGGGAGATGACTAAAAACCATTACATGGAATTCCCAATCCCTATATTTATGCACACCTGCATTTTTGATTTCCTTCACAAGCTAATTGTACAATATTTCAGAGTCTGATTCTTTTTGTACAGCAAAATAACGTTTTGGTCATGTATACTTATTGTGTATCTAATTTATATTTTAATATATTTAACATCTACTGGTCATCCTGCCATCTAGGGGAGGGGGTGGGGGGGTAAAAGGTGAAAAATTGGAACAAGAGGTTTGGCAATTGTTAATGCTGTAAAGTTACCCATGCATATATCCTGTAAATAAAAGGCTATTAAATAAAAAAAAATGATCCATATTCAGTCCCCACAATCCTTTCTCTGGGTGCAGATAGCTCTCTCCATCACAAGACCATTGGAATTGGCCTGAATCACATTGCTGTTGAAGAGTCATATCCATCAAAATTGATCATTGTATAATTTTGCTGTTGCTGTGTATAAGGTTCTCTTGGTTCTACTCACTTCACTTAACATCAGTTCATGTAAATCTTTCCAGGCTTTTCTGAAATCATCCTGCTTCCTGCTAATCGTTTATCTTTCATAACATTCATATACCATAATTTATTCAGCCATTCTCCAATTGATGGGCATCCACTCAGCTTCCAGTTTCTTGTCACTATAAAAAGAGCTGCCACAAACATTTAGCAATGTACTTTTGATGAAACCATGAATAAACTGGTTTAACCTTTCTGAAAAATAATTTGGAACTATATCTAAAAGGTCACCAAACTATAATAACCAATCAATATTACTATTAGTCATGAACCTAAAGAAGGGTTAGTAACAGAGAAATGTATAAGAATGTGTACAAGAATATTTATAGGGGCACTTTTTTGTTATAGTAAAAAACTAGAAACAAATTAAGTATCCATCATTTACACTAAATAAATTGTGATTTGTAAATGAATGGAATTCTATTGCACCAAAAGAAATAAGGAATATATTAGATTCAGAAGAATATGAAGAGACTTGTATGAACTGATGGAGAATGAAGTTAACTGAGCCAGCAGATCAGTATATGAGATGATCACAAAAATACTGTGAGGAGGAAACAACATTGAAAAACCTTAGAACTCTAGACCAACTTGTGTGCAATCATGATTGAGAGATTCTTTGTTGGAGGAGAGCCTTGAAGACTGCACTTTGATCATTTTTAAATCAAAAACCTTTTTTAAAAAAATCAACAAACAGAGAATACAGTGGGACTCTATGCCCTGTGTCTTTCAGTCAATTGCATAATTATGAAGGTACAGTGTGCTGTGAAGAATTGTTTGCAAAACCCTGCCTATTCTCTTTCCTTACTTTCAAGGACACTTTGTACCACAAGTCACTCTCATAAGGATTTGGTAAAGAGAAAAAAGTAGATATAAGAATGAATAGTTATCACTATTCTCTTGATATCACTTTTGTTATTAATATCTTTGATTTTTTTCCCATTTTTTTCCTTCTCCAAAATACCACGTAGAATGACTTCTCAGTGTTTTCAGTTTCTATTACTTTTAACATGGATTTCCTTGTTGTATACTTGGTCTGGTTTAGCCATTCTTCCTGACTTCATCTTCCACCTGTCATCTCTAATTTTTTAAATTATACCTCAAATGTTAGTATCTAAATGTATTAATTCCTTTATCACTGATGACAAAGTAATTACTACAGAAGCATTGATAAATATATTATATTTTACACCTGTTTATCTTTTTTTCCAATGTAAATGATAAATATTCTTGGGATGATATGATTCATTTGAACCTCACATCAAGCTTTGTTTTGCTTCCACTGTTTTTCATTGTTTTATGTGGCAATGCTATTCATAATTGTCCACCATCTTTCTCTGTAATATTTTAAAAATTAGTTTCTATTACTAACTCGTGTTGACCTTGGCTGCCATTGCTTTCTGCTTGACAAGGCTCTCAAATATTTGTTTCTGGAATCACTTGGCTTCTTAATTGTGGCATTTGTTTTACATCTGTATAACCTTTGCAGAAAATGGTAACAGTTAAGGTCATTGTTCAGTAAGGTAGTAGCAATTGTTTAGAGTGCTTTATTTTCCTCCTTAGCCTTTTAAAAAAATTAATGTTAATTTTGACCTTTAACTAATTGATGGTCTGACTACTTATAAACAATTGATCCTCATTTGTTTGGCCATCAGTATAGGAGTTTCTTTCTGTTAAGATAGAATCAAGCATAAACTATGTTTTTCAGCATATTTTTTGATCATCCTCACAGTAAATATTTACTTGTTTTGAAGAATCTTGTTAAGTTATTCACAGCATTTTTCTACTTTAATCTCTGTAGCATTTTTGGGAATATAAATTGCAGTATCTCACTCAACAGCATCTTTAGAGTATTTATTTCTGAGAAAAGTCAAATAGGTAGAAAGATTGAGATGGGGGTGAGACTCAGAGCAACTTATATAGAATTTTTGGCAGGAAGAAAAAGATTCCTGTAGTTCACATGCTCAGAGAGGAAAACAGTAGCTCATTAATTGCTAGGTGTGTGTAGAGTGGAATGTATTGTAAGTCCTAAAAAGTATGAGGTCGCTATGGATATACATCAAGTTTTTAACAAGAGTCACACTGATAACAAACTTTTCCCCTGTGAAAATTCATGCTATGATTTATTCTGCACGTTCAGAGTGGCCATAGTTCTAATGGGCTTCCTTCTCACCATGAGGGTAGCAAAAAGAGTTTAAAAGTGGGGAGGGGGTGGTGCTGCAGCTGCAGAAGGGAGGGCAGGAGAGAAGGAAGGGAAGCACATTCTCCATAGTGATAACCTCCAAATAGTTCTCAGGAAAGAGACATCCTAGATGTTGATGAGATGACACAGTCATCTCACTTAGTACATCCAGCACAGAAATGACCTTTAGAATTTTCCATGAAACATGACACAGTGTTTTGCAACAAATATGTGGCAACCAAAGTGGGAGAGAGCCATAGCCAACATGTGCTCCCTCATGTTACTGTGACTGCTTCCAACTCTATATAATAGAGATGGTGTACCCTCTTAGGTAACAGGATTTTTTTTTTGGATCATGGAAGTCCTTCCAAGGATTTCTGAGCACTTTTCAGGCATTGTCACATGAATGTCCAAAAGGCTTTTTATTTAGCTGCTTACTGCTGTATCCTCCCCTCTCCAACATTGTAATGAGACATATAGAGAAGGCAGCATGATTTTGTGGAAGGATGCAGACTAGGAATTTCCGGTCCCAGCCTTGTGACTGGCTTCAATCAATCGATAAACATTTATTAAGCACATAATTTTATTTAACTTAGCCACTTAGCCTGTCTCCATCACAGAGTTGTTGTGGGAATCTTAAAAAGCAGTAGATAATAAGAGAATTTTGCAAATCACCTAAGTTACCATCTAAGAGTTTGGTATAAAAAATCCCTTAGGTTTCAGAAATGGAGAAAAGCCAGTAATCAGCATAGGTATTAGCTATGCTGATTTTAGGGGTTTTGCTTTCCATCCTCTGCATTGGTGGCTCTGATCTTCTTCTACTTTCAAAAGACTGGGAACCCTGCTTCTTCTTCCAGTTCTTATTCTTATAATTCTCAAGTCTTATCCATGTTGGTCTTGTTCTTTAAGGATTTATAGAATTAGTCTGGTCCTAAGTTCAACTGGGAAAAGTTGGAATAGAAGTTTTCAGTGTTGAAAAATTACCCATGCATATGTTTTGTCAATAAAAACCTATAATAAATTAATAAAAAGAAAGAAAAAAATAAAATAAAATCAGAGCTTAACTCTCAATTGTGGAGATGGTCTGCCTGAGTCATGGATAGACACTTTACTGTGAGACCCCTAATGACTAATAAATTGGTTAGTCAAGGTTAGAGGAGGACCCCAGAAGATGGGGATAGTTGTAACTTTCTGTTTTCTGTTTGCTGTGGAAGAGGTTTTAGTAGCCCTTCCTGCCCCCTTTTCTGAGAAGAACTTCTAAGAAATTGAATTGGTTGACCATGAGTTTTGGAACTTTTAGAATAACTCGGAGTCCCTCAAGAGGTTGTACAATTTGTAAAACATCGAAGTTGTATATATCAAAAATTCTCTTGGTTTCCACTAACTACTTGTTTTTCTTTTCTACTTCTGCTCTGATTCAGTCAGCAAGCATTTATTAAGGACTTACCATATTCCTAGGCTCTGTGATAGGCAATGGGAATACACATATAAAGAATAAAACAGTCCTTAGTGGGAAGGAGCTCCTATTCTTGTAGGGAATATAAGAAATACAAGAATTTCTTCTATATGCAAGAAGAAAATAAGAATAAATGTCAAGTAATTACATAAAAGATAATTTAGGATAGAAGGTACTAGCATTGAAAGAATTGGAAAGACTTCATGTGGAAGGCAGTACATGAGTCATGCAAATCTTTTATTTCCTATTAGTTGTTTTGGTTTCCAAGTATCCAGATATTATATATCATAGAAATCAAAACAATTAGTAGGAAATAAAAGATTTGCATGGCTGGCCAGGTTTCTTGTTGGGGTCATGCCATTTTTTGGCATGGCTTCCTATGCAAATTGATGGATTTCACTTGGGGTGATTTAGTATGTTTTGAGGCATTAGCTAATTCCGGAAATACCTAGAATGGGGAGTTTGTTGTGGAATCTCCCATAGCAGAATGTATTCCCACCCCTGTAATTGTTACGGCACTCCTGCAGCCACCAATTCCCATGAATGAGGGGCAGCATTGTACTGCCCAGCATTGAGGGCTCTGAAGCCTGAGATACTCTTAGGCCCTTTCCCATGGTTTCCTAAACAAACATAAACTGGAATGCATTTTTGCAACCCAGTGAATACAGGCTCCAAGTTGAGCCAAATAGTTTTGCTTTTTCTGTAATTTCACATGATAACTCTGTTTTTCCAATGGTCCTGTGGGTTCATGGCTAACTTGTTTCAGAACCATACAATTATCTAAGTCTCTTTTTACCATACCCTCTCTATGCTTTCTGTGAATCCCTTTTACCCACTTTAGGAGTACCCACGTCACCTCCCCTTTCTCCCAACAAGAACCTAGTGCCTTTATAATTTCTCCCTTTATATCAAAAACCTGATGGAAAATGTCTTGTTATCAATTATTTATATTCAAGTTGAGTCTTAGTTATTACTTTTCCTTCCCCTTCTACATTTTAAGCCTTTTTTTGTGTAACTATGGGGCAACCAACTGTAATCCTTTTCTCATTAAAGTAATCTGAAGTATACTAGAACAGATATGAAGTATACTGGTATAGGAGAAACACTTGGTACAAGAGAGAACGTCATCCCCCTTAAATTACATCATGTATATGTACACCTGCTGACCTTATGCCAGGTAAACTTTGAATGAGACAAGAGCATATCTTGGTGTCCTTGAGAGAAAGTCCTCCAGTGACATGCATCATTACTATATTTGTAATGACCATAGCATTTATTTAAAATCATAGTTTAAACCTTCGGCTTCTCTCATTCAAAATTTTCTAAATATTCTAAAAAATTTTACTCAGCCAGTAAGTTAATCGGCATTTATTAAGCATGAAGTACAATAAACATTTATTAAATATCTATCTATCTACAATCTTATTCTTGTGTGCACTTTCTATATTGTCTTCCCTAATTTATCAAATAATACATTTGTGTTCATTGCCTTCCCAATAAATTGTATGATCCTTCAGAGCAGTTACTATTTCATTTCTCTCATGGTATTTCCAGCACCTAAATATAGTGGCTTGCACACAGTAGATGCTTGATGCATGGCTATTGATCAGTTCATTAATTGATTACCTAGAGGAAGAAGATAGAAGTGGAGAATGAAAAGAAAACCATTTTCTTCTGTATAACTGGTACAGATGACATTTATGAGTAAGACCAGGCTTCTGATTTCAAAGCTTTTTTCTTCACAACAGGGTAAGAACTTTGTAGAAGTCAACACACACTCATTCTCCTCCCCAAAGACCCAGTCCAGACGAGTCATTAAGTATTTATTGAACTCTTCCTTCCAGGAGCTATGGAACGCCACGCCAGACATTGGATTCATTCAGGTTGTTTTCATGCTGAGTTCAGTTCATAGCAACTGATAAGTTCTGCCCTTGCCACAGAGAGAAAACTCTGCTGATTTTACTTTTGCCCCTAACTGGGACTGGAATGTTCTGGACTAGATTGAATGAGTGAGAGAATGAATGAATGAATGAAGGCACAAAGAGAAATACATGGATATCAGGGAATGCAAATGTGTGTTTTTTTTAAAAATGTATTTAAATTAAAATTTATATATGTATATATAAAATAAATAAAAATGTATTTAGACTATTTTATTTATTTTTAGACTAACTTTGAGTTAGGAAATTTGATTTTATTTGTTTTTAGACTAACTTTGAGTTAAGAAATTTGAAAACTGTGTTATATTTCATAGAATTCTAGAATCAAAGATATTAGTATTAAAAGAAACCTAAAATATCATCTGGTTCCATCTACTTGTTTAAAAATGAGCAAAAAGACTTAGCTTTCTTCTCATATAATTGATGATACAATATCAAGATGTAAGATAATATGAATACTGTTAATATACACATGGGGATGGAAAAGACCTTTAAGTTTTTAACTTTAACTTTTAAAAATTAAATTTACCATTTTTAATTCACTGGTATACTTAATTTGGAGGTATTGTCCAGAAGGAGCATATAAACTTTTTTTAAATTAAAAAAATAATTCTATTCCTATTGGCATCCAGTTGATTGCCTAGAGCTAACCTAAGACTGAACTCTAAAAATGCTTGAGCTACCCTGTGTCAAATTTTGGTTGAGATAAGATCTGAGCTTCAGGACTTGGCAGGACTGGCAGCTATATTATACTCTTTGGAGCTAGCTTTTTTTTCTCCTGATGGAACTTTCAGTTTTATGACATCCACCTGAGCATAGACTTGATTGAAATATTCTTCCAGTTCCTCTTTGCTTATCCAAATCCTGCCTAGTTTTCATAATTATAATCCTGAAAAGGGCCTGGCAGATACCACAAGCTAAGGAATACAAAAAGTTAAACTTTTAAGGTGGTTCATTATGACAGAGAGTGCTAGGAAGGTATGGTAGATTCAGTCAAGAAGACCACAATCATCAGAAGCAGGGTTGATGGTGGGGCTATTTGCTCACTGCTCATGATCTGTTCAATGAAGGTGGTTCCAAGCCTACAGGTATCAAATGTAGCAAAGAAGCCTTTATGCAAACGACTTTGGTTAAGTTATTTAGCCATCCAAACCTCAATTTTCTTAGCTGTAAAATGCAAATGTGATCCTCAGGTCCCTTCCAATTCTTAAATATATGATCATATTAAAATAGGGTAGTTTCCCACTTTTTTTGGTTTTCCTTTCTGTTTTTCCAAATGATAGAATATCTTTTTGAAGATGGAAGCCATTATGTTATTGGAAATTGTTTTATGAGTTATTGGGTGGCTGAGCAGATTTTGAGGGGAAGGATCATGATTTCCCCTGTTCACAAGCAAGGGAACCGAAAAAAGAAAAAACATGGAGACAAGCTGGACCTGCAGTTGTATGCAATGGATGGATTATTTTATGCTCCTTGGCCCTGGCTTTGTCAGAAAGTTGCCCTCCATGGGTTGTTTTCATGGTTTCTTCCCCTGCCCCCTCGCTTCCAGACATGCTACAGATTAAAGTCAGACATGCCAGAGATAACTAATAATTATGCTTTCATAACACATGGTATTTCAATTTTGAAGGTTTCTCCTGTGCCCAAATAATGTACAGTCAGTAGAATCATCTCATTTTGATGATAACTGATCTGATACAGTCTTGTACTCAGCTTGCATGGTGATTCAGATAAAGAGAGGGAAAGAACTTTTTTAAAAAATCCAGATTCTAATAGAAATTTTACAGCAGGAACTTTAGAGTACAGCTAGTCCATTCATTTTACAGATGAAGAACTATCTTCCAGTTAATTTTTAGAGGCAGAGCCAGAACCAAAAAATGAACCTTTTTTCCAGCGTACTGTAACGTATGGAACTGATGAAACCGTAGGCCTGAGTTCAGATTCAGGATTCCCACTGTTTCTAGCTATGTGACTACAGGCAAGTCACTTAGTCTCTCAGCCTCAGTTTCCTTATCAACAAAAAGTAATTAAGAATATTTGGCACTATTTATCTCACAAAGTCTGAGGGGGGAGAAACACTTAACAAACCTTACAGCATTTTACATATGTGAGTCAATCTTAGTATTCTGGTGAAGGTTTAAAGTCAGTTTGGCAAGCAGAAAAAATATTAAAGAATTTCTTCTCAGCATCTTTTTTTTGTCACTTTTCTGAAGGACAATTTGGAACCCCAAAAGGCTCTCAAACTGTGCATACCCTTTGATCCATCAGTGTCTCTCCTGGGTCTGTATCCCAAAGAGATCATAAAAAGGGGAAAAGATCTACATGTGCAAAAATGTTTGTAGCAGCCCTTTTTGTAGTGGCAAGGAATTAGAAACTGAGTGGATGCCCAAAAGTTGGAGAATGGCTGAAGAAATTATGGTATATGAATGTCATGGAATATTGTTGTTTTATAAAAAAGGACGATTTCAGAAAAACCTGGAGAGACTTAAATGAAATGATGCTGAGTGAAGTGAGCAGAGCCAGGAGAACACTGTACACAGTAACAGTAAGATTATATTGATCAACTTTTATGATAGACTTGGGTCTTCTCAGCAATGTGGTAATCCAAAACAATTCCAGTAGCCTTGGGATGGAAATTGCCGCAGCCAAAGAGAAATTTTGGAGACTGAATATAGATTAAAGTATGTTATTTTTATAACATACTTAATTTCTTTCTTTCTCATGGTTTTTTTTTCTTACACAACATGACAAATATGGAAATATGTTTTAAATGATTGTACATGTATAACCTACATCAGATTGCTTGTTGTCTTGAGGAGTAGGAAATGAAGGAAGAAGGAAGAAAAAATTGGGGACACAAAATCTTATAAAAATGAATGTTGAAAACTATCTTTACATGTATTTGGAAGAAAAAATACTATTTTACAAAAGTTCTCAAAGCACATCCTATATAAGCTAGGAAGATTTCTTAAAGTCCAGGACACTGGGAAATGATGCATTTACTGCAGATACCAGTTCAATTCATGGGGCAACCCTGTGTCCCTTTATTAAGGAATTGCCTCTATTCTTTCATTAACTGGATGCCCAGAAATTTCCAGATCAGAAACCAGTTACTTATTTCTTACTTCATCAAGAAGCAGCCCTCCTACTCCGTCCCAGGAGAGACCTAGAACACATGAATCAAAATAGTTATGTGATATCATGTCATAATAGGAATGTGCTTGGGCTAATTGGTGCCAAGAATTGTCTGTACGGGGTGGTTTCCTTTTACAGTCTTTTTAAAGAGACATCATGCTCAATTGCACATGACATTTCTCTGCAAGTGGGCTTGGGCTTCCTTTGCCTATTTAGTCTTTGCCATCCCTTCCTTAAAAAAAAATCCTGGAGCTCATCACTGAGTTCCTGACCTTCGCTTCATAAACAGCTCTCCTGGGGAAGATTGGGCGTGAGGTTCTGGCAGCTTTTTTGCCTACTTAAGGACAAGACTGGCTGCTTCGGGCAGTGGCTGCCCTGGCTGCTCAGACAGCAGAACCAGTGGGCACTTCAAAGGGTTCTTGCCTTCTGCAGACTGCAGGCAGTACAGTAAGAGCAGACCTGGGGCTGACCTGCTGTCTACCTTGGCTGCTGGCTCCGGGTTGCTTCCCCCTGCCCCTTTCTGTTTGGGCTTGCTGTGGATCCTGCAGAATTTGACAGCTTGTCACTTGAGTGGAATTTACTGTTGGGAAACTTAGTGGGGGTTCGTGTTGGGGGGATCGCTTACCTCCCCTCCCTGCTCCTCCACGTGCCCAGGGGGCTAACCCTGGGCAGTCCCAGGCTGTTGGCCACTTTTCCCAGAACTGGCTATGATCTCAGGCTGCCGGTGCTCCGGTGCCCGGGGCAGCTCATGAAGCGTTTTGGCAGCCTCAGGGGGAGCAAGAAACGCAAGGACCAGAACCGAAGCACAGAGAGGCGCCAATCGGAACCCCATGGCCTTTTCGGTAGGAAACCGTTCTATTCCCCAATCCTTGATCCTCTGTGGTAGACAGCTGGAAATAAACACTGAGGTTCGTGGCTGTGCAGAAATCTGCTAAATAATCTCTTCTTATTCTATCTCTCCCAGCAATCTTTTTATTTTAGAGGCTTTTCATGAACAGTTTGATGGAGGTATCTTTCTGAATTGTGTCTAAACCGACTTGTTTCTGAAGTGATTTCATTCCCTTTGCCCACATAGTCCGGGAAGAATCTGTCACAAGACTTGGTGGATACAGATGTACAATTTTTTTTCTTGACATTCCTTTAGAAGAAAACGTCAGTTTGGGGAGTGGAGGTGGAGTTTTAATGAATAACCTGGAGTTGATATATTTTAGGTTTTAGGTTTTTTAAAGAGTATATGTGTGTTAAATGGGTAAAAAGAATTCATATTTTAGGATCTCATTTAATAATCAAATTGAGAATGACTTGAAGTATTGGGGGGACAAGGAGGAAGAAGGGATAAACCAGCCCCCAAAGCAGACCAATTCTTAAAATCTAGTCAAATAAGAATATTTATATTTACAATGCCTTGGTTTGGAGGCAGTTTTGATTTTTTTTTCAGGGTATGAAGAAATTGAATGAATGAATGTATGAATGTAACATTTTTTTAATGCTTACCATGTTCCAAGGTTTAGGTTTAGGTAAGAAAATGTATATTCCTTGCCCTCAAAGAACTTACTTTCTAAAAGGGAAATATAATCCATATGGGGAAGAATTGGCCAGGGAAATTGATGAGTGAATTCATAAGGGATTTGATTATTACATCCTGTCCAGAAGCATTTGGGTATCCATTTGATTTGGGCACATTCTCAGGGGCAGAGCACATGACAAGAAGATGGCTGGGATGGATATTTGTATGGGATATGAAGCATTATTTTGGGCTGGAGCAAGGTAGATTGTAGTGGGGAATGTCATTTTGTGTTCACTTACCAATTAAGACAGCTTAGCCTCAAGGTGCTAGGGTTTCTTTTCTTTTAAATAGTATTTTTTCTCAATTACATGTGCCATATTGCATATCTCCTTGAGGGAATTATTTCAATTGATTGCACAGACAATTTGAGAGAGATATGATCAAACATAAGGGAAATCCACTCTTGGTTGTCCCTAGAGTTGGAAATATCAGTAGAGAATATCAGAGGGCTGGCCAGCTTTCCATACATTTGCAAAGTTAAAAGGGCTCCTTTTAAAAGTTCTCACCTTTCAACAGTCCTCTCCTCCTGTACTATGTTGTAGAGTTGTGAGGAAAACTCTTTATAAACTTAAAGTGTTGGGACAGTGAAATGATCAGTGTATCTGAAGTCAGAAAATTTAAGTTCAGGTCATTCTGGACAAATCATTTGACTTCCACACACACTCCTTTTTTGTAAAGGAACAGGGTAAACTATATGGTTTCAAACGTTCTTTCCAGCTTGAGCTCTAGAAATGTAAATTATTATTATTATTATTATAATATGTTATGAACAGTCATGTGAGAAAATAGTCAATATTGTATAGAGTTTATACAATATATAATTATGCTATATTATTATTATATAGTTATTATATGAGATCCATATAAAATCTATTATATGAGGCTTCATGGAAAAAATTGAACACTATATTGGAAACTCCACGAGTGCAGGAAATGTTTCAGACTATGTGGTTAAGCACACCTTTGAATGGTCCTCCTCACCGAAACTATCACCCTTCCCTTTTTCACCCCTGACCAGTTTCTCTCTTGTACCTAACACCTGCCAGAAACGAACTATTACACCTTTGATAGATTCAAAATGTTAGCCCAAAGCTTACCTAAACTTGTTTGTCCACACCTTTCTCAGTAGTAGGTAGATAGAAAAGTAATGATTTTGATTCATAACCCCTTTCTCTGAGTTTTATCTTCTAGAGAGAAAACTAATATTCTGTTCCTGCCATCAGAGAGTTTAAACAGCCTGTGATAAAACTGTTATGCATTTCAAAGGAAGATTAACCTTACTATTTTAGGGATAATTAGAAAAGAAACAAGACCAATGGATGGTCTTATATCCATAGAGACTTATTAATATTATTGTTTGTTCTTACTTCCTCCAGTGCTTATGGCACAATATTTTGCATTTAGTAGGCACTCAACAAATATTTGATTATTTGATGGGTTATTGCCCACTGATCTGTTTCCTTTGATACTCATTTAAATTTTTCCAGGTGTAATATGTATGTACACAAAACTATATATATATATATATATATATATGCCATTAATTTTTTTTAAGTTCTGTCAAGAAATATGAGAAAGATATTCTTTCTTGAAGTAAATAGTATATAGCAAAAGGACCACAGCCATTGCCAGAAATTAGCCAAGGAGCTAGGGTCCAAAACAATTGGCTGTTGCTATATTCTTTAAAACTTAGTTCTTTCTTCTCACTGGTAAAGCTACATCAGAGTAGTGCTGCTATCTGTAACTACTTGACCAATATTATAATGTCATTTTTTTACCTTCATACATCAGTGATCACTCAGAATTTTTAAATTGTCATATTAGCAGTATTCTTTCTCACTAAAAGTCTTTTCAAAATGAATAAATGTTTATTTCCTTCAAAATAAAAGATCTTTCTTAGTTCTTTTCAACAATGAGGCAGTTCAAATAGATTTGAAAGAACCATCTGTATCCAGAGAACCATGGAGACTGAATGTGGATCAAAGCATAGCATTTTCACCTTTTTTTTGGGGGGGGGGAGGTGGTCATGGTGGTGTTTGCTTGTTTTTTTTTCCTCTCTCGTGGTTTTTTCCCCCTTTTGACCTATTTTTTCTTGGGTGGCATGACAAATATGGAAATATGTTTAGAAGAATTGCACATGTTTAACCTATAGTGGATTGCTTACTGTCTAGGGGTGGAGGAAAGAGAAAAATTTGGAACACACGATTTTGAAAAGGTAAATGTTAAAAACTCTCTTTGCATGTAACTGGAAAAATAAAAGGCTATTTAAATGAAGGAAAAAAAGTCTTTTTAGCAAAAACAAAACAAAACAAAACAAAAAAATACTCTTTTACTACATCCCCTCTCCCAATTTAAGATTGCCTGTGTTTTTTAATCCAAGAAGTGATAAGAGATTAGGCAGAATGGTAAAGTCAGTCTTTAGAGCCCTTCCACCTCTACTTTCAATTCCCCTCTGGGCCTGTCATCCCAGATATTCTAAAACATCCTCTATAGTGCTTTATATCTAAGGCCTATTTCCTGCTTCCCCCAGTCAAAAATTTTCTACCTTGTCCCTTTCCCTCAGGCTTCATTCTTAGATGAGACTTGGAACCTTAGGAAAATGGATTTAGATCTTCCTGGGACTTTAGAAATCACCTTCTCCAACCACTCCTGAGAAATACACAAATAAGGAAAGTGAAGCCCCTAAAGATGAAGTGGCAGAGCTTTGGGATTCAAAGCCAGATCTTCTTACTCCAAATCCAGTGTTCTTTCAAAACCCTTAATTAGTCAGAATTTTTTTTCATCCTTCTACTCTAGGACAAAATAGGCAAATCACAAAGAAGTAAGTTAATAATAGGAATTAGTAACAAACCACATGGGTTGCCTTGGCTCACTACAAATTCAGTCTCTACTCCTACAGCATCTGTACTAAGTCCGAAATAATCGGAGTTTGTGTTTTGAAATCAATGTGTGGAATTTATTATACAATTAAAGAAAAAAAGCAAGCATGGAGTAGAGATTTATGGTTTTATGTGCAATATTCTTTTTTTTTTTACTCTGTTGCATATATTAGAAATACTGTTTTGTGTGATAAAGTTCAATTTTTAATTAAATAAAAAATTGGCACTCCATATTGAGAATAACAGTTCTTAGTCCCTGCAAGATAAGATTCTCTGTCAGATAAGAAAAGTTCAATTATCAATTAATCAATGAGTTTCTTCTCTGTAAATGAGGGAAAATAGGAGTTGGCTTGATGGTACATTAGCTAAAGTACTGAATTTAAAGCCAAGAAAAATTAAATTTAAATACTACCACCAGCTCTGTGACCCTGGGCAAATACCTTCATCTCTCTCAACCTCAGTTTGCTTATGTGTACAATGAGGAAGTTGGACTTAATGATCTCTTAAATTCTACTGAAGCTGTAAATTTATGATACTGGGATTCAGTCAACTATATGTTTTCTTCCAGCTCTAAATTTATCAACCTAAATATTTATGGAGAGTATGGTAGGTATCCAATTCTGCAATAGTTTTTTGTTTTTGTTTTAAAGAAGAGTAGGAAACATAGATCCCACCCTCCAGGACTTTACATTTAGTTGAAAAAAAAAGTAGGTAAATGAAACAGTTTAAAAAAATAACATATGCTGTTCAATCAAGTCCTAAATTATGTGAGAGTATTTTTCAAAGCTTCTTAATCTGTGGGTCATGAGCCCATATGGGATTGCATAATTGAATATGGGTGTTGCAAAATTATGATTTATGATCAGTAAATGTTTGATTTGTATTATTAGTTTATATACCTATATACCTCAATTCATGTAAAAATTTCTTGGGCATAAAGGGGATCTCGAGTGGAAGAAGTTTAAGAAGTCCTGTTCTAATTTATTCCCTTAGACTTTATTTATGAAGGGAAAGTGTAGTGGAAAACAAAGATTTTCAGCAAGAGTTGAAACAGAATAAATTTTCTGCTCCACCCTTAATTGATTGAAAATTGAAATGACAAATCTCCTGTCTCTTCCCCCCCCCCCCCACTTCCTGAATATTTTTGCTAGTGAATATATCATAGTATGAATGGTAGGGATCCAGGAATGCCTTGTAATTCACTTGCATGTCATGGCAACATTTCCTTGATATCACAGTTCTCTTCGAGAACAAACAGCTAAATTTGTTTTAATTAATTAATCAGTTCATTTTAATTAATAGCTTAATGAAAGATTAATGTCATATGTAGGAAAACCAAGTGACATAATTTTAGTTTCCTGCCCTCTTTGCTTGTACAAAAGCCATCAGAATGGTCTCTGTCAATCAAGTAAGAAATTCATTTTACCTAGAGTTTCAATTCTAGCAGAAACAATGGATTCCCCACCAAGAGCAAGGCTTTCCCTATGATTCTCCATTCTCTGACCATCATTCAGTAACAGGTTGTTGACATTGTTCTTCAATTGTTTTCAGTTTTGTCCGACTTTTCGTGACCCTATTTGGGGTTTTCTTGGCAGTGATACTGGAGTGATTTGCTATTTACTTTTCCAGCTTATTTTACACATGGAGAAACTGAGGCAAACAGAGTTTGCTCAGACTCATATAATTAATGGATTTGAATTCAGATCTTTCTGATACCAGGCCTAGTGCTCTAATTACTACTTGTCATCTAACTAGTAACAGGTAGGACTTCTTAATTGGATTGTTTTTATCTAAAGTGAGACTGTTTTCTTGACTTTTTAAAGAATATTCTCTGTTCTGGGAGCACTGAAGGAGAAGCAATGGAGAATAATACTGTTTCTTGGAGACTGTAAAAAATGTGCCCTTTTTTGGAGTCCCTGGACAAATATGTCCCTGGTGAGGGCCAGCAGAAAGGCAATAAGGTTTGCCATCCTTCCTCTTCAGATTGCATGGAAGAGCCTCAAAGACCTGTTTTAAGAGGCATTTGGAGCTATGGAAATTAACAAATGCGTTGAATTGAGACTGGAGTGGATGACATGGAAAATACACACAAGTACAGAGTGCCCCAAAAGTCTCAGTGAAATTTTAAGCATTAATAGCTTTAATTATTGGTACTTTTGAGGATATTCTCTATTAGATTTGATCCCTGCTTTCAAAGAGTCTTAGTTCAGTTATGGAGATAAGTCATAGATATGAAACAATTGTCGGAAAATGGTTCCTAATGAAGTGGTAAATATTATAATGCTATAATAATTATAGCTTTATATAGCACTTTAAGGTTTGCAAAGACTTTCCCTATATTATCTCAGTAGAGCTTCACAGTAAACCTGGGAGGTTGGCACTTTGGCTATTATTATCCTCATTTGCCAGAAGAGGAACCAGAGAGATGGAATGATTTGCCTGTGGTCACCCAGAGAGTAAAGTTTTGATTTAAGCCCATATCTTCCTGATTCTTAAGCCTGGTACTCTTTCCTCTGTGCCAGCAATCACCACGTGTTAAAAAAGAATCATTTAGACAATTTGCACTCTTGGAACTTAATATTGGGGAGAGAAAAATGTGGCCTCAAGCAGTTTCTGGCAGTCTTTCAGGTTGGGCTTCTTATGACTGGTTCTCTGTTCTAACATTCTCATCATGGTGTCTTACATAAGAAATGATGAGGAGTAAGGGCATTCCAAAAGGTCATTTGGGCAGGGAGAGTATCTGAAGTAACATAAGTGAAGATGATGGAACAAAAGCTTTGTTGAGATATAGAAGGAAAATGATATTGGATAAAGAGGGTGGAATCTTAAAAGCCAGACTAGGAGGAATCAAGGTGAGAATAGCCCAAAGTTATATAGCATCTAAATGCCTCCTTAGTGTTCTCACATCCTGGTACCATATTGTTTTTTCACTGGATTGAAAGGAAAGAGGCCTGTAACTCTAAGGAGCTGCTGCTGAATTGTTTATGGTCAAGCCTGCTCTGTTCACAGGAGAAACAAACTAGACACTAGAACACTATATCTGATAGGAGTGGAACACTCCTGCCTATCCACCCCATTGTGATATAGATTAGCTATCAGATTAATTAAATTGATTGTCTATAGCAGATCAAATAGAAATGGATCCCTGCAGATTACATACTGACTTAGAAAACCACAAATTGACATTATCTGTGTTTTATTATATTTTTATTTTGTTAAACATTGCCCAAGTGCAATTGAATCTGATTTGTGTCATCCCAAGGGAGTTTTAAAGATTGGGAATTGGACACCTCTGGCTACACTGCCCCCACTTTCATCCCTTGAAATTTCACTTGATAATTCTGTAGTCGTCTACCCATTTTGGTTATGTAGACTTGGTCTTAAAGTAATAAGAATCCAACTTTTTCTGAGTACTGTCATACCTTCTTTCTCCTTCTAGCCAAAGCCTGTGGTTTGTCTTGTATACAGACACCCAAACAGTACACACCCTTAGACTTCATAAATACCCAGACATTATGGTCATGCAACAATGTCCCAGCCCATCCTGCCCTACCCTATTGTTGAAAGATATTTGGGGGCTTTCACAGACACTCATGCCTCCTGATGGAGCAGAGAGACAATAATGAGAAAAATCCATATCCCTTGCTCTAAGAAAGAAATGGGCAACTATGTAAACTAGAACTTCTCTAGAAGGAAGAAAGAAATGGAGTGGAGAAATTCAGTTCAATTCAATAAGAATTTAAGTGTTTCTTGTGTGCAAGACACTGTGGCAGGTGATGGGACAACTGCTTTCAAAGAGCTTACATTGTAATGGGGAGATACAGCAAGAAAGTCTATAAGTATATAAATGAAAATGTGGTGAGAGGAAAAACACTGTCAGCTAGGGAAATCAGCAGAGCCTTCCAATAAAAGATGTTACATGAACTGAGGGCAGACACAAGTAGGAAAAGAGAAGGAAGGGAAGGAAGGAAGGAAGGAAGGAAGGAAGGAGGGAAGGAAGGGAAGGAAGGAAGGAGGGAAGGAAGGGAAGGAAGGAAGGAAGGAAGGAAGGAAGAAAGGAGGGAAGGAAGGAAGGGAACGAAGGAAGGAAGGAAGGAGGGAAGGAAGAAAGGGAAGGAAGGAAGGAAGGAAGGGAGGAAGGAGGGAAGGGAAGGAAAGAAGGAAGGAAGGGAAGGAAGGCAGGGAAGGAAGGAAGGAAGGGAAGAGGAGGGAGAAGGATTGAAGATATGGAAGGATGGAAGGAACACAGGTTGTGTCCTGTTGTGAAAGAATGAGAAATCAGGAGATTAATATGATAGAATCAGAATATCTGGGATGAACAGGGTCATCCTCCTTTGAAAGGGAGAGAGAAAATTTTCCTGGATAGGATGAAGAACATAGTGTCTGCTGTGACTCCTGCAGTTCTGGGACCATCAGTATGATAGCTTCCTTGGAGGGGGTATTTTGATCCTTCTTCAAGATTTTTTTGTTTCTGTTTTAAGAAATATCACTTAGGGGAACTGTAGTCTGTGATGTCCCAATAGACTCATTTCTCTTCTTTTTGTTTTCCCAAAAGACAGAATAATAAAATGGGAAGAACGTCAAAAATCACCTATTTTCATCTTCTACCTTACCTCCCCTTCACCCCCATTTTACAGTTAATGAAACAGAATCCCTGAAGGAAAGAAAAAGTGATTTCCTTGGGGGTCACATCTTTAGTATGTGATAGAACTGGGATTCAAAATTAGGTCTCCCAATTCTGGAGCCCTCTCTGCTACAGTACACTGTCATTAGATTTTACTTCCCTGAAGGGAGGATTAATTATCCTTCCCTTGCTATTAAGGTAAAGATCATGGGAAATTCTTTTCCCAGCTGGCAGGTTGTGCTTTTATAGACATGAACATGACGCCACCTCATATCACTGGGGGCTACTTATTGTTATCACTCCAGAGAATTAAATGCCTTTTTTTTCTTCCAGGGTGGTATCAAGCGAAGCAAGAAAGTCCCAGAGAAAAGGGGTTATTGGACTTGCCCCATAAGGGCAAGAAAAGCTCTGTTTCCATCAAGCATTTATTAAGCATCCATAATCATGTTAGATACTGGTAGGAACTAGATACACAAAGACAAAAATAGTTCCTACTGTCAAGAAACTTGTATAATATTGGGGGCAATAACATAAAGAAGGATATACAGAATAATTTATTTTTAAAAATAACATAATTTAGGGCAGAAAAAGGAAGTTGCAGCTAGAAAAGCAGGAAATACTTCGTATAGAAGATGGTGCTAAAGTGTTTAAGAACATCACTGATTTCAAGAGGCAGAAATAAGGAAACAGTACAGATCTGAGTCACCTGCATAGAAGTGAGAATTAAATCCATGTAAGCTGATGAGGTCACAAGTAAAATAGTTTAGAGAGAGGAGGGCCCAGAATAGATCCTGGGTGCACAGTCACATTTAGGAGATATGATGTGGATGATGAACCAGCAAAATAGACTGAGAATGGCCAGACAGCTAGAAAGAATAGCAAAGTCACAAAAATCTATAGAAGAGAGATTTCCAGGAGGAAAGACTGATGATCAGTGGATTGAGATGCTGTAGAGAGGTAGAGGAGATGAGTTTTAGAAAAGGCCACCAAATTTGGCAATTAAGAGTACATTCGAAACTTTGCAATTTCAGTTGATTGATGTAGTTAGACGCCACATTACAAAGCAGTTTATTTTAATAAATGCTTGTTATTAGTGTTAAGAGCAACCAATAATCACGATAAACAATCTATTGAAAGGATATTTAAAAATGCTAAGATGAGCAGAAAGATTGTGAATGTTAGAGAAAATGGGGGAAAATAAGTAAAGCTATATGTAAATTCTGTTTAACTATTATGGCTAATTTACCTGTTGTTCCCACAGTATGGTAAAGTTGTCAGGATACACATACCCTTCATTGTTCTATACCTCTTACTTCCCTAGAAACATCTAAATAATTCAAAGAGAAACAGAGGTGAGCACAGAAGGGATTCTAGGAGGCACAGATGAGGAAGGAATGTTCTTCAGGCATAGGAGCCATCTAGGTCAAAGATGGAGTGCCATGTGCAAGGAACAGCATGCAAGCCTTGGAGGAATCTGGCATGATAAAGGATCAAAAAATAGGGCTTAAATGGAGATAAAATACATCTGTGTATTATGTATAAAATACTTTATTATATATGTGTTATATGTATAAAGACTATATTATATATGTTATTCTAGATATAATACTATCTATACTATATTATATAATACTGTAATTTCATGTATTATATGTAATATAATACATACTTGACATATAGATATATAGATATACATACATATATATGTTCTAAAGAAAGAGAGCAGGGACATAAATGATTGTTTATCCTGATTGTACTTTATATTTAATCTGGAGAGGAATAATCTAGGAAATGTAGAAGTTTAGTGCAGAAGATGATACAGTCTTTCTCTAGCAACAAAAGCCAAACTAAGACCAATGCGTAGAAGATTAAGGGAGACAAATTCTGGCTCATAATGAAAAAGCTTTCTAATAATTAAAATTCTTAAGTAGTAAAGTCACAATGATTGGAGTTATTCAAACAGGTGCCAGATAATTATCTGTCTGAAATGTTATATAGAAATGTCATGTGTTCTATTTATTCAGCAGAGACTGAGAGCCACATTTCATGATTGACCCAGACCCAAGTACCTCCTAAACTCCTAAACTTCTCTTTCCTTGTCCCTGTTCCCATCTGTTCCCCAAAGTATATCAAATTCAGCTTTACATGCTCCTCACTTTAAATTATCATACATTTTTAATAAAAAACTATTATTTTTAACAAATTAGTCTGAGACAGTATCATCCAGTGGAATGAACATTGGCTATAAGGTCAGAATTCCTGCCCCTGACATTTAGTACCTATGTGATTCTAGTCAAATCATTTATCCTCTAAACCTCAGGATTCTCTTAAACTTATCCTCCTGAGCTGCTTTCTAGCTCTAACTCTGAGATTGAATGAAGTGTAAGAAATAATAAATCTCGAAATTTAAACATTTCCCTACATAGTCTTGCCTGTTCGTCTTAATTACTAGAAGTGGCCTCTGACTGTTGGATGCCCCTGTGTTTCTGCATATCATTGCGGCATACTGTGATACTGTTTTTGTCATTTCTGAAGAGAACCACTAGCGTCCTTCATGGAGGATGTCTTGACTTGCATGTGAAATGGATTTAAGTGAGGCAGAATTGTGCAAAATCATCAACCTAACTAGCTCTCTTCCTGAAGCACTGAAGGTCAGTGTCTGGACAAAAGATAAGATAACTGGTGGATATCCGTGGCATATTAAATGCATAATTGAAATCTAAACTGCTTTCATGGACTTTGGAACAAATTGTTCTTATCCACTTATTCCACTGGGAAATGTTTGGGATAGGCACTCCCCCACACACTGACAGGTTTGAATCCTGTCAGTTATATTCATCCTGGTTTAGCCCATTTGCCAAGATGGTTAACAGGGATATGAATGCTGTACATGCCATAGCTTCTTGGAGCCACAGGTGAAAGTGGACTCCAAAGGTGGATAAACAGCCCTAGAAAGTACTTAGCTAGCTCTCACACCAGAGGTGTCAGCCCTCCTGGAGCTTAAGGACTCAAAGGGAAGAGAAGGCTTTGAATATTGGGGCTGGGGAGTGTGATGAGGCAGGAGACCATCACAAAATTATGCTTTTGCAAGTTTTTTTTGAAGGTCTGGCACCTAATTTTGTGGTGGCCTAATTTTAAGGTCAAGATTATGGAAAGATTTTGCCAGACAGTGTTATCATGATCCACCCATAAGCTATTGATGAGAAATGGCCTTTATTCTTGAACTTCTCCCATTTCAACCAGACCACCTTTTTAACATCTTCTAATATAAGGAGTTTTTAATCTGAGAGTCCAAGAACTTGTTGGTTTGTTTTTTTTAAAGTTTTTGATAACTTATTCCACTTTAAGCATAATTTCTTACCCTTTCTTATCCTTTCTTGTTTTATTTTATACATTTAAAAACATTATTCTGAGAAGGGGTCCATATTCTTTACCAGGCTGATAAAGGAATCCAGGACAGAAAAAGACAAAGAATTTGTAATCTATTTGGAATTCTGTTCTCATCTAGGGGCCTCTGGTCAACCATCCATTCCCTAGGACTAACACCTGTCTTAACAACAAAAAGGCATAGAGTTGGGCTAAAATTGAGTGGATTCCTTACTTTCAAGATCTTTTTGTCATGAATACCCCATGTCTGATATTCTAACTCCTTTCCTGGTTCCAGACCATTGGCAAATTTGGCGTGGTGTGGTAATACAGAAGGGACACTGGACTTGGATGAAAAGGCTTCAGTTTATGTCCCAGCTTCCATCACTGAATAGCGGTACCATTTTACCAAATCATTGACTTTCATGTGTCTTTATTTCCTCACATGTAAAATGGAAGTAATAATATACTCTCTACTTCATAGACTAAGGATTACATGTACAGAAGACATTTTATAGCCCTAAAATACCATATCAATGAAAAGTATCATGATGATGACGACGATGATGGTTTGGTCCTTACTAAGGCTTTTTTTTGTATGAACTAAGTTCCAAGTAGTTGCAATAGAACAGCATAACAAACTAACACAAATGTCTTAATGTTTAATGGCTAACACAAGATCATGCTTGATAAGGTACCCCACTGAGAAAGAAACTTTTAAATTTCCTCTCATATCTTTAGAAAAAAATTAGGTCGATGGCATTATCAACAAAATGGTTTTTTCTCTCTCTTTCTGACTGAAATGGCCTTTTAGCTTCAACATCAGGAAATTCTTCACTTAGTTTAAACTAGCTACCACAGTTGACTGGCCTCAGGAAGCTTTTGGTCTATGTTATGTCATTTCTTATAGCAGGCCTGCCCTAGGCTATTGCCTCCACTCCAAAACAAATAGCAATGATGCTCTAGAGGCTAAAATTTAAGTGAGAAGAAATTGTTTCATTCTTCATATCTTTGTTACTGATCGCTAGCACAATATCTGGCCCATACCTGATGCTTAATAAATAATTGTTAATTGATTGAGTGCTGGATTTTTTCTGTTACCATATCATTTATGATCCTTCATCCAACTGGATATTGCTTGGATTCTCATTTTCATTTGGTGCTCTCTACATCAATGTGAAAGCTAAGAGAATAATCAGAATACCAAATTCAGTTTCTGGCTATCTAACTTAGTAATGATAGTTTCTATTTATATAATATCTCCTAGTTTAATCAGTCAATCAAAAAGTATTATTTAGTGATTACTATGTTCCAGACACTACACTAAATACAAAAGATGTAGAGGAAGATTTTTTTTAAAATGCCTGCCCTCAAAGCTTACAGTCTAATGGAGGAAACAACATGTAGATACCTAGAATGGCACTAACAGCTGGGGGGACCAAGTAACTCTCCTGTAGAAAGTTGGATTTGAGCTGAAACTCAAGGCAGAGGGAAGGAAGGCACACATTCCAAGCAGGGGAGACAGCCAGTGCAAAGACATTGAGATGGAAAATGTCAGTCTTGTACAAAGAACAACAGACTATTATATATAATAGAATGTATATGCACAATTCTTTCTTTATGACAACTCTTTAAGATAGAGAAACCATTATCATCTCCATTTTGCTGATGAGGAAACTGAGGCTCTCTGAGACTACCTGCCTTGTTAAGTTCTCACAGCTTGTAGGTGCTAGAATTGGCATTAAAACTTGGGTCTCTTGACTTCACATCCAGAGCTCTCTACCTGTTGACTCTCATTAAGAAAACATTGTAAAGGATAAGGCAGAGCAATTACTCTTCGCTTCCTTCCTGCAATTACATCCATTGTTTAAGGTTCAGTTAAAATGGCACTTCTACAAAGAGTTCAGTGGCCATCCCAGAACTCTCAGATCTTTCCTTCTCTGAATTTTTCAGGTATTTAGCTACACTACACTTTGTACCCACAGCAGTTAGCAGAGAGCCAGGCACAATAAATGACTGATTGATTAAAGTCCTAATTAGCCCAGTCAGATTCATGTTTATGCTAAAAGATATATTTAGCCAGATAATCAATGTACCAAAAATCAACCAATGAATGCATATCTGTTGAATGCTTACTCGATGGCTATCATGCCAGACTAGAAGCTGGGAATGATACATGCAAGTGTAAGACATGGTTTCTCCCTTCAAAAAGGCAAAAAGAATGGACAGAAGTTGAGTAAGTGAAAATTAGTAGGAAGGACATGACAAATAAATGAGATTTCAGGATCCATGATATGTCAAAAGATCTAGAAGAAGGCTTGTAGGACACTGGATGCCCTCTTAGTGGAGTATTTACAGAATAGTAGGGGCAAAAGTAGCTCAAGATGGACTGGCATTCATGAATTGAAGTCTACATTATTGGGAAGGATGTGCATATCAGTAAGATGATAGAACCATTGAAGCATGGAAATAGTTTTTTCTATGATATTGTCATTATTCATGACTATAATTGGAGTACCTACTGTACACTGGAGTCTTTGCTAATTACTGTGAGAATATAAAGAAATATTGGAATCAATCATACATTTGTGACTGAAAGGAACTTAGAGACCATCAAGTCCAACTCCCCCATTTTATAGGAGACCAAGGTTCAGAGCAGCTAAATGACTTGCTTGGATCTCATTCTTACTTGTTTTGTGACAAAGTCGGAATACTATTGGGCTACTGAGGGAGATGCAATTCTCTAACACTGTGGTTTTGAAGGTACACAAAAAACAATTTGTAAAATCATAAACCAGACCTGGAAGGACCTTCTCCTCTGCCCCAGCCCTGCATTTTCAGATAAGGAAACTAAGGTATAATGAGTTTAAATAATAAAACCGAGCTCATCCGAGTAGTAAGTGTCAGAGTTAAGATTTGAATACAGCTCCTCTAGACCCCAAGAGGTAGTCCTTTTCCAAACATACCATACTCTAGTTAAGCTATGGAAAAGCATTATGACAGAACCTTTTTAACTGATAACCACTGGATTCTGCTACTGATATTTAGTCCCTCAGTCCAGCTTGGCCTTTTCCTTCCCTAAGACCCTTCCCCCAAAATTGGCCACTGCCATCTTTGCTTCATCTGCAGTCGCTCTGCCCTTTCTTGTCTTGGTCCTTTGCCAGTGGTCTCTCCGCTGCTCATGCTTTTGCTCCTGCTGCTGCAGCTAAAGACAAAAAATGATTGGCCTCCCTGAGATTTGTATATATTTATATATCTCCATGCCCCATTCTGCTTATTCTTTCCCTTCCTTGGAATTAGGAAGAGAGAGAGCCTTCTGTTTCTGCGTGATTGAGAATTACCAGCCTCTACATTTCTTCTGGTACACTTCTTTCCACCCTTCAGAAAAACCAGGGCTCTTCAGCACAGGATTTCAGAAAGACTGACCTCTCATTTTTTCTGGGGTTCTTTTTGGGGGTCCCTTGTTCTCAGGCTAATCCTCTCTGAGGAACTCCTGTTAGATCAGCATTTATAATTTAAAAATTTCTTTCTCTCAGCATAGCAAAGTCCCCTCTTAAAGTTTATTCTTCACCTCAATAACAGAGTGGGAGCTACCCACCCATCTTGGATCCCTTTTTGCAAGTTTCCTATAGTTTGATGAGGGTCAGTGGGCTCCCATTTCAGAGAAGCTCAGTTTTAGGGTTTGATTCTGCTCCACTGAGACATGGCTCATGGAAATCCTCATCTGCTCTCTCCTCCACCCTATCATCATTTCCCAAGGGGCTTTAAATTAATCCCAGAAGGGGCAAGGTTTCCCAATGTGATCCCTCAGGCTCGAGCCTTTTTGGATGTATTTACCAATAGGCGGAGCTGCAGCAGGACTTGGTTTGTGGCAGTCAGCTGTCGCTATAGCAACTCTTCAGTTGCATCAGTCGCTCTTCTAAAAATAGATCACCTTCATCCCTGGGATAGATAAATTAGGGGAAATCAAAGGGTCTCTGTTTGGGAAAAAGATTGTCAAGGCACTGACAACTTTCAAGGAGACTTCTCTAGGGGTTTTGATTTCCTATAATACCCATGACATTGTCAGAGGTTGCAAAGTGCTTTGCATACCTTGTCTCGCTGGATTTCCCACACCAACTCAGTAATGTTGCTTTTACGGGTATAATCATCCCTGTCTTACACTGGAGGAAACTGAGACAAGTAAACATGATTTGCTTCGTAGCTATTATGTGGAGGAGGTAGGATTTGATCCAGCATGCCTTCCCTTACTCCATGCTGCTTCTTTTTTAGCCCACTGGCTGACAAAATTAAAAGCAGGGGCAGAGAGGAAGTGGTAAATTCATTTATGGAAGTGTCATGGCCAGACTCAAGGTCTGTGGCCCTCTTGGAGTCTCAACCCAGCTACTTCAGCCTTTGTTGATCATTCTCAATGAGAACCTCCATCCTGGGCCAGGTTAGTGCTTCATTACACCTAGAAAGATTATATTCTACCTTTTCTTTTACCAAAATCTTGGTTTTCAGTGATACTTGGAGATTCTCTCTGTCAGGGAGATTGCATATATTTCTTTCACTTTTCATGTTTCCCACAGTATTTCCCTCAATGCGGGAACACACACACACACACACAGTTGATTGAATCAACAAAATGAGTCAATTTGATAGGAATAGTCACTGGAAATTGTTAAGGGGCCAGAGGCTGCTGATTGAACTTAAATTGAAAGGAGATAAAGATCTTTGGATGAAAGCAAAATGATCCTTGCAGTACTATGTTTCTCCAGAGCCAGGAAATTTCCGGGGACTGTTATTAAAATCTCATTAGGGGTGGGAGAGGAATAGGTGTCTTGTGTCTCAGGCTACTGACTTTTAATGAAATGCTGGGAAATCTCTGCATGTGGCCGGCTTTCCTATTCTCACCTGAGTTTCATTCATTCAGTAGGTACAGAACATTCACTCTAGAGATCCCCGCCCTAATTGCTCAAGTAAACGACCGACCTTTCTCATCCATGAAGTCGAGGAGACAAGATGCACTTGAGCTTTTATGTAGAGGCAGAATGGCAGCTTCAGAAAGGTCAGAGTAAAAGAAAGCTAGATGTGATCAAATGACCAGAGAGACTTCTAAATGGAAAATTTGCTCAGGGGGAATAGAAAGCTCTCTGACAATTCAGCCCCGAATCCTGACGAAAAATAAAAGGGAATGGTGTGACTGTATGGAATGTCTTTTTATGAACTCAGGTTTATTTTGTGTATAGATAGACTAAGAGCTATCGAGATGATAGAAGAGAGGGGAGGCCATTCAAAGAAGTGTAAGATATAGTCTCCATATCTTATGTTCTATTCTGAAAGAGGCTGCTGTTTGGTATGGAGCTCACAACATGCCTAGGAATGGTGGGAGAAAGGTGGGACATGGGGAAGGATCTCCTGAAATTATAGTGGCAACAAAATGCAGATATCTGAATTACCCTCCCCATCACAGATCCTCCCTGTGAAATGTATCCCCTAATCCCCCCTAATTTCCCCTGGCCCTGTCCACTGAAGGGGTAACAAACATAGCTACAATACACTAGACATCAGAGGGAGGGAGACACAGACAGGGAGCTGTTTCCATATAAGGGAAATTCTCTTGGAGACCTAGACAGTGAATGTCGCTGTACCCTAGAAGGCCCTAGAAGCTTACATGGGTCTGATTCTGTCTCTGCTGATAGCCAAATATATTCTAAAGCGGCGGGGTTGTGACCAGTCTAATTATCTAGCAGCAACAGTCACTGTCCTTTCTTCCCCTTATGCGTCTCTGCTAAATGCTTTCCCCACATGCCAGTCTGGGTGGCACAATTACTGCCTGAATAATCCTGCCAGCAGCAGTCACGTTCCTATTCCTTAACTGTCTCAATTAAATACTGCTCAGGGTCTCCTCATCCTGATGCTATTTAAGGTATGGGGGGAATTATATTGCAATTCTAGATCACCATCAATCAGCCAATCAGTATTTATTAAGTGCCTACTAGGTGCCAGGCAATGTACTAGGAGCTGGGGATAAAAATACAAAAAATGAAACTGTTCTCAAGGAGCTCATTTTCTAATGGGTAAATACATATATAAATATAAACAGCATGAATATAAAGCAAATAAATGAACATACACACAAAATATTAAATATGCAGGAGTATGGGAGGTAAAGCACTTAACCGCCAGAGGAATTGAGAAGGACTTTATGCAGAAAATAATGCCTAACTTGCATCTTTAAAAATATGCATAGTAAGAATTGCCACATTGGCCATGTCCAAAAATACGTGCCTCATTCTATGGCAGTAGGCCATCCATCACCTCTCTGTCAGGATGTGGGCAGCATACATCATTATTAGTCCTCAGGAATCATGACTGAGATGTACATTTATCAGGCTTCTTCATTCTCTCAAAGTTTATCTTCACAGGAGGCTTATGATTGTGTAAGCTGTTCTGATTCTGTTCTTAAACTGCATGTTTTTCTTTTTTTATTAAAGCTTTTTATTTTCAAAACATGCATGGATAACTTTTCAACAATGATCCCTGCAAAATTTGCAAAAAGCAAAATTTTGTGTTTCAAATTTTCTCCCACTTCCCCTACCGTCTCCCCAGATGGCAGGTAATCCAATATATATCAAACATGGTAAAAATATACGTTAAATCCAATATATGTAAACATATTTATATAATTATCATGCTGCACAAGAAAAATCACATCAAAAAGGAAAAAAATGAGAAAAAATAAAATGCAAGCAAACAACAAGAGAGAGAAAATGTTATGTTGTGATCCACATTCAGTTCCCACAGTCCTCTCTCTGAGTTTAGAGAGCTCTCTCCAACATAAGACCTTTGGAACTAAACTCGATCATCTCATTGTTGGAAAGAACCAGGCTTGAACTGCATTTTAAAGAGAGAGAAACTTCATAAGACAGAAGTAAGAAAGAAGTCTATTCTCTGTTTAGGGTGCAGCCAATGGAAAATTTAGTCATTTAAATCAACAAGCATCTATTAAGTGCCTACTATATGCTAGGTGTCTAAATAGGATACCGGACTGGAGTCAAAAAGACTCATCTTCTGAGTTCAAATCCAGCTTCAGACACTTACTGTCTCAGTGACACTGGGTAAGTCACTTAAGCCTGTTTGTTTTAGATTCTGCTCTGTAAAATGAACTGAAGAAGATTATGAAAAATCATTCTATTATCTTTGCCAAGAAAATTCTAATGGGGGCTGAAGTATTAAGACATAGCTGAAAAAAAATGACTGAACAATATATATGCTAGGTGCTATGCTAAGGGGTGTCATGTATGAGGGATGGGGAGAAAGAGATGAGAAAGAGAAAGAAGGAGGGAGAGAGGGAGGGAAGAAGGGAGAGAGAGAAAGAGAGACACAGAGAGAGAACAGTTTGTTTGGATTTCAGAGCATGGTAGGGAAGGTAATGTTCATTGGCACTGAAAGGATAGACTGAAGTCAGGTTGTGTAGAGTTTGGAAAGCTAAATAAAGGAGTTTATATTTTATCTTGAAGTCAATAGGAAGCTAACAGAATTGATTGAGTAGGAAAGTCACATATTTGTGTCATCAATTAAGGACAACTACTTAAGTAGTATTGGATAGATGGGTTGTAGTGAGGAGAGCCTTGAGGTAGGAAGACTAATTAGGAGACTATTTATTATAACAGGGAAAGATGATGAAGGCCTTAGCTCTGATGGTTAGGCGTGTGAGTGGAGAGAAAGGGTTAAATGTGAGAGATGTGGAAGTAGAAATTATATGACTTGGCAACTGACTGCATATGTGAGGTGAGGGAAAGTAGGGAGTTAAGAATAATGTTGTGATTATGAACCTAAAAGTTGGAAAAGATGATGGTACTTTTGATAGAATCCGGGAACTTGGAAGAAGAGAGTTTGAAGATATTGAGTTTAATTTGAGATATTTTGAGTTTGATATGTTTCTATGACATCTTGTTTGAAATGCCATAAAAGGTAATTGGTAATGAGGGACTGAAGCTTATGGGAGAGACAAAAGCTAAATATAAATTTGTGGGTTATCTGCATAGAGTTAATAATTAAATCCATGAAAACTTCTAAGGTTACCAATAGGAGAGTATAGAGGAAAGAGTAAGAGGAAAAAGAGGAAGGTCTAGGACAGAATTTTAGGGAATACCCACATGATGCCATGGATGATGACCCAATAAAGGTGATTGAAATAAGTAATAGGAGAATTAGGAGAGAAGTGTCACAAAAAGTCAGAAAGGAGATTGCATCTAGGAGGAAAGAGTGGTCAGGAGTATCAAATGGGGATTGATAAAATGGCCTCAGATTTGGTAATAAAGAAATCATTGGCAACTTTGAATGGGGCAGTTTAATGATAGATCTAGGGAAGATTTTTTTAGATAGGGAAATTTGGGCATGTTGGAAGGTAGTGGAGCAAGCACCATTAGTTAGGGAGAAGTTCGAGACACAAGAGAGCAAGGAGATGGATATGTCAAGAGAAGACAAAAAAGGATGGAATCAGAGCACATGTGGATGGGTTGACCTTGGCAAGGATAATAATTATCTCTTTTTCAAAGACCATGGGAAAGAAAGAGAGAATAAAAGATAACATTAAAAGGTTTTTGAAAGAAAAGCGAGCTCTCAATTTTCTCAGTAAAGTAGGGCAAGATCATCAGAAAGAGGAGCCTGAAAAAGAAAGACAGTTTATAATAGTTTGGGGTAGGTTTGTGAAATAGGGAATAAATTAGAAAGAAATAAAAGGACTGATAGGGCACCAAGGGCCTAGTTCAAGATGGATAATGTGAATAGGTAATGGACCTAGTCAATGAGAGTATGAGTCTTCCTCCAGCTCCATTCAAGATGGAGTGGCTTGTGGGAATAATCCAATGTTAAGGTTCAGCAACAGGTGAGTGGCTTTAGGACAAAAGGATAAGAAATTTGAGAGTAGATGACAGCATAATGTTGCTTTGTCCGAGTTGAAATTGGAGAGGTAAGAAAATAAAGTCACAACTGAAATAATGGCCTGAGAAAATACTGTGGAATGGAGGGCTTGGAAATCTCAATGAGTGCAAACAAAAGATTTAGAAAGGGTGGGGCACAGGGAAAGGTGGAATCATAAGAAGTTGTGATCAGTTAAGGAAATGTCACAATATCTAGTTAATAAACCAAAACCCTTGGAATAATGGTGAAATATAGAGTGTGATCATCCCTAATATGTTGCTAAGGTGGATTGACAGAGAAAGCTGTAGGATTTGAATAAGGAAAGGAACTGAGTCATGGAATCATTGCTTCAAAAATGTAGTAATAGAGACTATTACTAGGAGGGAGGACTTCAAAGGGTGAGAAGATGTGAACAGAAGGAAGAGAAGGTTCAGACTCCATAGTGTATGTGATATGCTAAAACAGAGTAATAAGATTTAGGTTTGGAAATAGGTAGGAAGCCTACAGGAATTTATTTGATTTACTGTTGTTATCCATTTCCTTTGGGAATACAGCCACATCCATCAAATACCAGCATATGTTAAAGTTCACGGGATACATTGACCCTATCTCTAAGGATTACTTCTCTGTACCATGCTTTGATGTCCCTCATCATGACTGATGTCTAGAGAGATACTCTGTGACATGTAGGATAGGCTGAGACAGAATAAGCACCCACTCCTTTTTGATGCATTGAGTTTCTTTGGAAATGGATGTGAGACAAATACATTTGTGTTTGGCGACTAGTAAAGGGAGTATTTGGAATGCAGAGCTGCTTGAGGGCTGTTAGGTTTGTGAGGCCTTAGACAGCTAAGATGGGAAGCATAAGGTTGCCTGAGTCAGGGGGAGTATTACAGAGAGAAAAGAAGTATTATAAAAAAGGGAAATGAAAGGTCGCCCCACCCACCTAGGAAAAAAGCAAAAAACAAACACAAAACAAAAATAAAGTCCTTCACAGATTTGCCCACCTACAGGAAATATTTCCCAAGTGTGTTGGATTTTCTTTTCCCCTACGATGCTTTAGGTCATTCATACTGCTCACCTCCAGCAGACTCTTAAAACAGAGTTGTCTTTTTTCTACAGAATGTGTCCTTTTTCCTCTTGCCTCTTGGAAAAAGGGTGGAGTATCTACCCATTGGAGTGTTTACAAACAGCAGGTCAGACTGGGTTGCCCTGACTTATTTATGGAGAATCACATTCCTGGCCCTGCCAGAGAGGATTAGGAAGGGCCCTATGGTGGAAGGAGAAAATTGGGCAGGGGGAGAAGGGATGCTATGAATAGCTCAGTATCGCTGGAGGAGAGGAGAAAAAGAATGGAAGAATGGTCTTGTAACCATTTAGCAGCAGGAAGGATGAGATAAATGGGGAGTAACTGAGAAATGGGGAGCCATTTGAAAAAAGGAGATTTTTCTTAATGAGGAAAGTGAAAAATGACATTTAATCAAAATCTCCCTGGGCCTGTCCCCTATCTAATCAGTTTCCATGAGTGTCAGCAGCACACCCATAATAAGCAACGGCTGGTGTAAACTGAATTCAGTGTTGACCTGTTGGTTGATGGCAGGAAGGCCCCATGGCATATTCTCACGTTCTCTTACCATTACAAACCCCTTTGGAGAGCACCAAGGTTCTTAATTTAGTTGGATGTCCTCTCCAGAGTCCTGCTGCTGTGTAGGTGGAAAAAAAATAATGTAGAAAATTAATTCTAGTGACAGAACTGACTTAGACAAAGTTCACCTGTGTAGGTAATTTTAGTATCCAAGTAAGAGCCACTTCTCCATACCCAAATTCCCCCTGCTGCCTAAAATCCCTTTAACTAGATTATAGATAGCCTAAGGATTCTTAAACTTTTTCCATTCTCGACCCTTTTTCACCTGAAAAATTTTTATGTAATCCTGATTATATAGGTATGTAAAATAGGTATACAGATCAAACATTTCCTGCTAATAAATCATAATTTTGTAACCCCCACCACTTTCAGTTATGGGACCCTCAGTTATGAGGTCTTAAATCACAATTTAAGAAGCTGGGCTATAGACTAGCCTTAATTTGCCAGTGTCCTTGGGAGAAAAGGCCCAGGGACTTGTTCTCACATTAAGATCATAGGATTAAGGGATTCTTAGCCAGAAAAGCTTTCAGAGATCATTTGATCCAACCCCATCATGTCCAGGAAATTATAGTGACAGGTAGTAGACAAAGGAGGCAAAATTATGGTTAAGATCCATGTCTAGTGACTAAATTTGGTGTTCTGAGATCATGAGAGAAATTTTGAAAGAGGGAAAAGGGAGAAAGTTCAGGACACTGAGGGAGTGTAAGGAGAGGTGAAAGGAAGTGGTGAAAAGGGAAGCTGCTAGTGCTTAAGATAGACTTTAGAGGGCTCCCAATCCTTGGGCTTCAGACTATTATTGCCAGTCAGTGCATTGGAAAGAAATCCTTAGAGGTCTTAGAGTCCAGCCCTGACATTTCACAAGTGAGGAAACTGAGACCAAAAAAAGTTGAAGTGACTAAGTCATACACCTCGTAAGACTTGATTGTTGTCTATCTGCGTTCTGGTTCCTACATTTTTGTAAGGAAGGTTATAAGAGTTGGAAAAATCTGACATCCCAGGAAGATGATTTGAGTGCTTACTAGGGAGCTAACTCTTTGATAGAGGGATTTGTAAATACAAAAGTCCTAAGAGTTTTGAGGTTCTCCCTTAATAAAGCTTACAATTATTGACATGTTAAGAGCAAACAACAGAAGGCAGTATTGCATGCTAAATTGTTTAGTCCAGATGCTCATTGCCATCAGAGGAAGGGCCCACTGAGGGCTCTAATAGGCTCACAGATCGAGATGCCATCCCTTGCAACCCCATCATTGTACAGAGGGTGGAAATTGAGGTTGAGAAAGATTAAAAAGAGATGCCTGTGGTCACTCAGGTGCTGTGTTCCAAGTGGGATTCAAACTCAGATGCTTTTCTCCATTTAGTTAGGAAAGGAACTTGGGGCTTAAATTAGACAGGATTTAGATGGATAGAGAGGAGAATAGGAAATTATTCAGAAAAAAAACACATTATGAGAGGCACAGAAGTGGGATGGAATGGTATATTTGTAAGTCAGTAAGGATACTGGCTCATAGAAATATAAATGTTTGGGGTGGCTAGGTGGTACAGTGGATAGAGCACCAGCCCTAAAGTTAGGAGGACCTGAGTTCAAATATGACCTCAGACACTCAGTTTATCCCCCACTAAGAAGCAAGTCCAAAAAAACAGAATGCTGACTCAGAGATGGTGAAGAACATTTCTTCAAAGGAAGCTGCAGTAACCAGATTCCATTTTCCAAGTTCACACTCTCTAGCCACTGGACTTCAGATATTGTGTGTGTGTGTGTGTGTGTGTGTGTGTGTGTGTATGTAGGGCATTCCTACCTTTGTAACTTCCACTACTGTACAAAATTACATTAAACTCCATTAATATCTCATCAGTTTTGACCATTTAGCATATATAGTCAAGTAGCTGAAGTTTTCTTTCAAGGTGATAGAATGAACCACAAGGGCAACTTAAAGAAAATCTTGAGTATAGTCCCTACCTTCTGAGAACCTGAAACACCAAATAAGGGAGATTAGAGTAGTATACAAATCTCCATAATACAAAGTACTTTGTGAAATATAAAATGGTGTCATACATGGAAAGACCACTGATCTTGAAATTGGGAATCCTATTTCTTGTACATGCTCGCTTATAACCATGGAGAAATCACTTTGCCTGTTTCCTTACCTGTAAAATGTATATAATATTTAAACTTGAAAAAGAATAAATTTTACTTAATTCAAATCAAACAGGATTGTAGTAAGGAATGTGTTTTATAAATGTTGTGATATGTGTTTATATAAATGTGTGTATGTATATGTATGTGTTTATATAAATTATTGCAAGTGATATAAAATCAATCAACTCCTAAGGAAGTCCTCATGGAAACCAAGATATAGTGGGATGAGGGGAGTAATGTATAAGCCTGGAAAGGTAAGAAGAGGCCAAATTAGGTTAGATACTTAACAGGGAGTTACTAAAGTTATTGAGGAGAAAAAGTAAAAAGAAAATAAAACCCCTAAGTAGGGGTTTCAGAGATCATTTGATCCAACCCCATCATGTTCAGGAAATTATAGTGATGGGTACTGGACAAAGGAGGCAGAATTATGGTTAAGATCCATGTTATATGATCCCCTACTTAGGACACTGACATTGGTAGTTATGTGGGGGTGAAGTGAGGGGAGACGTGAGGCAAGGTCAACCAGCAGGCCATTGTAGCAATGCAAGGATGAGGTAATGAGGGTCTCAATGAATACAGAGAAGAGAATTTATATAAAAGATATCATGGACATAGAACTGCAAGATTTGGAAACTGGTTCAATATGTGAGATAAATGAGAATGAGGAGTTAAGGATGATACTAAGGTACAGAATTTGAGTGTTTAGAAGGATGGCAATGCCCTTGACAAGAATAGAGTGATTTGGATGAGCAGTGGGTGTCTGAAGGAAGATAATGAGCTCTTTTTGGGGACATGTTGAGTGTGAGATGTCTGTAGAGCATCCAATTTAAAGTGTCCAATAGGCAGTTCACACCATTTTTGTACACTGTGTTCCCCTGAACTACTTTTATGTTATTTTATTTCTCACAGTGAGGCTTCTCTGGGAAGTCATAAATGCTTGAGAAAAGATATTCTTGCTAACTAGGGAGCTTATTATGATATTCAGATCTATAAACACATAATTTATCATGGAGACAGAGTGCCTGTACTCTTACATAAAGAAATAAGTCTTTACATATCTCAACCCTCAATGTGGTAAAAGATCTCTATGATTTGGGATATATGAGTGATTTGGGGATAACATAATTCTCATGATAGCTGATTGGGAATATAGTTGCCATTTTAATTCCAGCCTGTTTATAAAGTGGGCTGCTCGATTCAAAACAAAGGAAAATACTCATTGTGGTAGATGGTAATTTGCTCTATTTACCTAAATTATAGGTCATAGGTTCTAGAGTTTTTCTAAAATACCAGAATCATCAAAGGTTAGAGGTGTGTCTTGTGTCCCACTTAACTCCTAAAATAGTTGGTACAATTCATCAGGGAGATAGAGATGGGATGTGCCTGCTCACAACTTGGCCATTCCCTGATGCACTGGAGACATATTCTTATTTTTCCCCAGTATATGATTAATGAATCTTCTCATTTGATTGTCTACCTCAGTTTTTTTTTTTTTCTGACACCTCTTGAGCATTCATGTGCTTTGCTCTCAACCTTCTCAGTTCCACTTATCAAGTTTAATATGCTAGAAGCAGCCTGGACTTTGTGATCACAAATACTGCAAGAATAAAAATCCCTATCCACTAGCAAAAAGACTTCGTTTTTAAAAATTTCATTAAAATTTAGTTTACATCAAGTAATTGATTAGGCACTTAAATGTGAATAACAAGCATATTTTGGAATTTTTTAATTTTAAAATTAATTACAAAATTAACATGCTATGCATAACATCTTGTTAATCATTGTTTTGGTCACTTTCCCTTTTCTTTTTTGATCATGCATCTCTTTACTTGTGTGTAGATTTTCTTTTACTTTTTTTATTAAACTTGGGCTTCATTATTACTAGTAAAAGGTGACAGGAAGAACACAAATACCTCTCAACTATTATGCTTACTTTTTTTTATTCTAAAGTTAAAACACCCCCCAAAAGAGTATTATATTACATTCAGCAGAACATAAAAAGGATTCTATATGAAACCATAACCTCTATTTCATGTTGCTTGATTTTTAAAGTATATGATAAATTTCACACCTTTTTTCAAAACTGACTTGTGTATCTCTGCTTCTTTCTAAACTTTCTTCTTTTCTCTTTTGTACATTTTTTTTTAAAAGTGTTTCCATGGCTTTTTTGCATCACTGTTAATAAATGCTAAGGATACAAAGGGGAAAAAACAATTGGTCCCTGCCCTCAAGGAGTCTACGTTTTAATAAAAAGAATGAAATAAAAATAAATAGCCATATACAAGATATACTCAAAATATATAACATAAAAGGGAATGTCAGTAGCACTTGAAAGAAATAGGAAAGGCCTTCTGCAGAAAGTGGCTTCAAGCCTGGGATATAGGAGATAAAGGTGAAGATGAGGAACACTCCAGTACAGGGGATTCCCAGTCTTTTACTAACTACTGGTCAGTCAGTTTATTTCTATTTCTTTGCAATTACAAATATTATGCTGCTATAAATGTCTTTGAAGTTCACTGATAGCAGTTCATTATTATATTTTTATAACAATATATTTCTAATTATTGGTCAAAGATCATGAGTATTTTTTTGGTAACTCTTAATGTGTAATGCTAAATTTCTTCCTGAAAAGACTTCTCCAGTTTGTAATTTCACCAGTAACATATGAATTCACCTATTGTTTTTCCCATAACTCTGATAACATTGAGTTCTGTTGCTTTTATTTTTTCTGTCAATTCAATGAATACAAAGTGGTAAAGTCATTTTAATTTTCAATTCTTGGATTATTAGTTAATTTAAAACTCTTTTTAAGTGTTTATTACATCTGCAAATTCATACCATTTGACCATTTATCCAACTGGTATGGGTGTTAACTCTTACATATTTATAGAAGTTCTTGTTAGATTTTCAAAATAAATTTTTATGTCATCATTGCAGAAAATATTTTTCCCAGTTAAGGCCCAGTTTTTAGTCTAATCCAGATTGACTTCATTTTTAAATTATGTTCTTTAAGGACTGGTCTTGTATCGCATTTCTATATCATTTTATGGTTTACAAAACATTTTCCTCAGAACAACTCTATAAATTAGGCTGAGTATTATTATTTCCATTTTCTAGATTAAAAGATAAAAACAACAAAAACAGGCTCAGGAAGGTTCACTGATTAATAATGGCTATATAGCTTGAAAAGTCTACTATCCTGTCCTAAATCTTGGTGTCTGGAATTTTTCTCGTTTAGTCATTTTTCATTTGTAACTAACTCTTTGTGACTCCATTTGGGCTTTTCTTGGCAAAGAAATTGGACTTGCCATTTTTTTCTCATTTTTACAGATGAGGACACTGAGGCAAATAGGGGTTAAATGACTTGCACAGAGTCACCCAGCTAGTATCTGAGGCCATATTTGAACCCAGAAAAATGATTCTAGGCCCAGTATTCTATCCACTCACCTAGGTGCTCATGTAAAACCTCTATGATAAAGCAGCGTGGAACAGTTTGAGAAAACATTCATTCACCAACCACTTAAGAGTTTACTATGAACAAACCTTGTAGGGAATTTCAAAACGTCTGCATTAATAAAGCCCTCATTCTTTTTGAGAATATGAGTCAGAGTCAATAAAGTCAATAAACTTTTAATTAGTATTATAACAATAACCCCTATTTTAGTGCAATGGTTTGCAAATTAGGGCCAAAGGATCAACATTACCTAGTGTAAGGTCCCCAGATATTCCTATAGATCTGTTCTGTACAAAATTAATGTATGTGGGACAACAGTGTTTATATTTCTAT